>NC_090302.1:69591111-69895370 GCF_039906515.1 Pseudorca crassidens | reverse complement strand
ATAATTCCTTTTAGTTCCTTTGTCTCCCGTAGCTTGACCCCTCTCCAACCACCACAACCCTCCCTCCTCTGTCCCCTTCTTCCTTCTTCCCCAGGCTTCTGCCCTATTTGACAGGCAACATCCAGGGCTCCACCTCTAACTGCTGGAGCAGGTTGTCACTGGGCTTTGGGGACATTGACCTCGTCTGAGTTTGAATTTGAAGCTTGACAGTTATCATATTTGAGCCTCATAGGGGAAGCAAGCTAGGGTCTGTAATTGTATTATCTTCATTTTAAAAAATAAAGGAGGGGCACAGTGGTTGGGAGTCTGCCTGCCAATGCAGGGGACATGGGTTTGAGCCTGGTGCAGGAAGATACCATATGCCGCGGAGCAACTAAGCCCATGTGCCACAACTACTGAGCCTGCGCTCTAGAGCCGGCAAGCCACAACTACTGAGCCCATGTGCCACAACTACTGAAGCCCGTGCACCTAGAGCCCATGCTCCGCAACAACAGAAGCCACCGCAGTGAGAGGCTTGCGCACGGCAACAAAGAGTAGCCCCTGCTCGTCGCAACTAGAGAAAGCCTGCGTGCAGCAACGAAGACCCAATGCAGCCAAAGATAAATAATTTATTAAAAATAAATAAATAAATGAACTGAGACTCAGAAAGGCATTATTACTTGTCCAACATCACACAGAAGTGAAATCTAGACTTGAACCCGGGTCTTCTGACTGAAAATTCCTTGCTCCCTGAAACTGTTTCTTTCTGTTTCTGAGCATAGTTAAAAAAAAGAAACAACAACAACAAAAAATCCAGACATTTAAAAACACCTTGAGGGAGTTTGGCATTAGCAGATGCAAACTATTACATGTAACATGGATAAACAACAAGGTCCTATTGTATAGCACAGGGAACTATATTCAATATGTTGGGATAAACCATAATGGAAAAGAATATAAAAAAGAATGTGTATATCTGAGTCACTTTGCTGTACAGCAGAAGTTAACACAACATTGTAAATCAACTATATTTCAATTAAAAAATTTTTTTTAAATACCTTGAGGTCTAGAAACACCTTGAGGATGGAGAATGTGTCTTTTTGTCTTTAAGTTCATCCAGTCTCCCAAACAGCCAATAAGAGCTCACATAGCACAAGGTCAAGCACAATATATTTTGATAAACAAATACTAATTCTGTGGAAAGTATACACAAACAGCAAAATGAAAGTATCAAACCAATGCATGAATAAAGAAGTACGAACATTGACATCACTTACAGCTGATGGCTTTTCTAAGGAGAGCATTTATAGAAAATATGTATTTGAGATACAGAATAAATTGTGAGTTTATAGAATATCAGAACCAGATCATGGAGATCTCTATGATCTTCTTATCTAATCCCACTCAACTAACAGAGTAGCCAACATTGAGAAGGCAATATGGATTAAAATAATCTGAGAAGCAAGACCTTTGTTTTTCTGAAACTCATTTTTCAAGGAAGGAATCTTTCTGGTCAGTTTTCTTTTGGGATCAGCATTTCCTACCATTATTAAGCTACATAAATGCACAGTATGAGCTATGTTTATCTATTTAAACATCCAGTAAAATTCAATAATTTTAGATGAATTAATAAGTGTTTAGATTGTTTATTTTGACTTTATCTCTTTTGTTTTGTAATTTCTTTATCCAAAAAATGATTACAAAAGATGTTGCCGTTTTGTTTCTTGACTCTGTGTACATATCGTACAGTCAAAAAGTCTTAAATTTTTAAAGCCTAATTCATTTTTAAAATCTCTTACCTTAGACTATCAAAAAGCAACCCTGCCTTTAAAGTGATTTGGATATAATGGAAACAAAAATAATTTTATCTAAAGAGATCAATATAAAAATGATCTTGAAAATATTTATATTTGTGACCCAAATAATGTTTCCATCATTATAAAACTAAATCTGATCTCAAAAATTACCATATTAAGTTGTTTTTCTGTGGGTGACTCCTCTAAGTAGTTTGTAAAGTGAATTATTCTAAGAAAAGCAGTTTTCAGTAATCATAGACAATGGCATGGAACAAGAATAAATAGAAATGAAAATTGTATGTGAATTTAAATAAAACCTTAACTGTATATAACAAGAATAACAGTTTGGAATTATACTAATGTGACTTTCTCTTTTGCATTTCTTTGTATGTTACTTTCCTCCAAGCCTGCTAGAGGCATCCTTTTGCCTTAGGAGATTTGGGCTGGTTGTAGGAAGGCTGCAAAGGGATGGATTGAGTTCCCTCTCAGCCTTGATATTGTGTCTTTTTAATTTTGGCCATTCTCATACGTGTGTAATGATATCTCTTTGTGGTTTTAATCTGCATTAAATGTATACATATATCCCCTATCTCCTTCCTTTAAAAAAAAAAAAAGAACAGTTCCCACCCACCTCATATGGTTGCTCTGAAGATTAAGTGAGATAACTCATTGAAAGCACTGTAAAACACATATAGCTTATAATCAATAATATAATCACGTGAACTAAGAGATTTTATAACAGCGCCTGCATGGCTGAATGAACCAATTACACACTTGAACACATTTGTCTTGGAATAAGACAGAGGATAGATTGGGGGATAATGATGACCAAGAAGTCCAGGGTTTTGTCTTCTAAATGGAGTCGCAAAGGGGGAAGACATTTAAAGGATGAATAGTTAAAGTTCTAGCAGAGAAGTAAAAGCAATGCTTCGGATCAGCTGAAAAAGAGTGGTAATAGAGGCTGAGAGCGTGTCCAGGCAAAGATTACAATAGATGACTATTTATGATTAATGCCCAAGTAAGATAAGATAACTGGGCAAATACAGCTGAAATTTTGCACAATGCTGTGGAAAGAGATCTCAGCCTAGCTTTAACTAGAGTTTTGGTGTCTTTGAAACAAGAAGATTGGACAACATAATCTCTAGGGTTATGTATGGATCTAGCAGCTTGTGAAATTTCCAAACTGTGCTATGGGATTGGGAGTGGGAAGAGAGAGAGGTTGTGATCCCTGAAAATTCCAGGTGATTGAAATAAAAAGGAAATCTAGAATTGAAAGTTATCAGAGTATAACTGTATCCTTACAGTGCCCTTTGTAGGTAATGGAAGAAGAAGGGGGCAATGGGGCACTTTTCCAGCATCTCTGCTCTCAGTGAATATCACATGAAGTATTGACATTCAAAAATGGGATTGCCAAGGAATGGGAGGGAAAAAAATGCAGGAACAGGGTGATGGATAGATGGATGGTTAAATGTCCAAACTCAGGATATTCAACCACTGGATTTAATTTCTCTGAAGATCATTATGAAATAGTGTAGCTTATTACATTTTATATATGGTTTAAAAAATTCTTGAGCTACTCTGCTACTGCCATGAAATGTATTTCAAGGCTTTAGTTTCCCAAATGGTGCTCACAGGGATGAAAACAAATTTAAACATTTTCCCAAGGAAAACAACACTGACATATTCAAATAGTGTTAAAGTTCCTTCTAAAGGCAAGAACATGTTAATTTTGAGTTACCTGAACTATCCCGAGCTCTGACTTCTCCTGTACAAGTAGATAATTGACATTTTTGGATACCTATCATGCCAAGCACTGTACTAGGTACTTTTACACATTTTCATCTATACATTTTCCTATTCAATCCTCCCAAGAATCATGTAGTTTTGGCAAAAGAGACTTTGTTCATAGAAGTTAAAGTATGTCAAATTCTTACTGTAAGTAAGAGGTAGAGCCCTCTGGGAATTCACAATTTAGTTGAGTAGGTAGGAACCCCAGTAAAAATATCTTAAGGTAAGTGCTATCATAGACATCCATTAGACCAGTGCAGCTTCCAGAAGAAGCTCTGGGAAGGGCTTTAAAGAATGAGTAGAACTTTGACAGGTAAATATTGGGATGAAGGGGAAGAAGTAGAAGAGAAATTCAAAGAAGGAGAAAAGTTTCACATAGGTACACATGATGATCAGAAAATGCCTGGTGTGGTCATGGAATGGTGAGTTGCTGTAACTGGTGGGGGATAGGGTGGTATGAGATGTCAGTGTATGACTGGCTTAGAGGCAAGAGGAGATATGACTGTAACAGGCAACAGAGAACCACAAAGAATTTTGACCAGAAAAAAATGGCTGGATCAGGACTGTGGTTTAAGAAAATACTTCCAGCAGGCTTCAACTAATGTATGGTAGTCTGGGTAGAAGGAGGAGAGACGGGAGGCAGGGAGGCTGGTGAAGTCTGCCTTGGTAATGCTGGCAGGACCTGAAGAGGACCTGCCCTAAGGCCTTGCCAAGGAAGAGGGAGAAATGCACTTCCTACTCAAAATGTTCTCTCATAAGCTCCCTCTGCACTGATTCCTTGGAAAACAAGGTAGAATTCCCTAACTTCTTGATTTGAAAGGTTTTTTGTTTGTTTGTAGTTTGTTCTTTGGCAAGTAAAAAGGAGCTCTTTTTGGGTGTCCTTTACCCGGGTTCTGGGTATAAGGAACAGAAGTAGAATGCTAGTGATCTCAACAGAATAATTCTATCAATAGAATTAGATTGGATGGGGAGACTTAATGATGACTCCTAAATTTTAAACCCGAATGACTAGGAAAACCGTGGCCTTCCTGTAGGAAATTAGATAATGATATGGGAAGAAAGACAGTATGATTATTTTAAATAGATTCAATTGGAAGTTACAATGGGATTTTCATGCAGAAATATCCAGAAGCTGCTGAAAGGCCAGAACTAGTGTTCATTAAAAAAAACAACAGAGGCTGAAGATAATAGAGTTAGCCATTATCCGCGTGGAGATAAAGCCGTGTGGGGAGATGTCTGTGCTGAGGAATAACATGGTGGCAAAGGGAAAAGATGGCCCAGGGCAGACCTGGAGAAGAGGAGGCGTCTAGAGAGAAAGAAAGGACAGAAGGCGAGAAGAGTCTAACATTCAGAGTTGCAGAGGCACAGGGAAGAGAGGTGAAGGTGGCAAATGCAGTAGACTTGTGGAAGGGGAGGAAGGGGGAGGATGTAGATGCAGGGTCCGTGTTTTATGATAAAGGGTCGCTTTCTGCCTTCTCCTCTCGCCCCATTCCAGTCCATCCAGGACTTTATTCCTCTCTCGCTGCCTGGCCTGGGCACTGATGACATTGATGACTGCTTAGCCACCAGTGTTTGCTTGTAAAATCAGTTTCCTCTTTACATGAAATTCTCCCCAAGAGCAAGAACTGTGTGGGGTCATCTACACAGTGGGTGCAGAATGGGGACTCAGGGAAGAAATCAAGGCAGCCTCCCTGAGAGAACAGTTTCTGGAGAGTGTTGGGAAGGGAAGTTAAATAGTAAGGTGTTATGGACCAGGAAGATGGTAAGAAATAAAGAAGCGTCTGATTATGAGAGTGGGCAGGGAGTTATGAGAAAAAGGAGAGAGAAAACTACGTCCAGAGAGAAGCAGAAAGAATAAAATGTGTAATTCTAGGGTGGGAGAGATTTGAAGATGTTCCTAAACTGTGGTGAAAGCCAGTGGAAAGGACAGGATGGAGATGCAAGAAGAAGGTGTGGGTAATAACTGATGGAATGACTTTGAGAAGGGACTGGTGAATGCAGGAGAGGGATGAACTTCCGACCCAGGGCAGGGGGTGAGGGAAGGTGCAGAGAAATGGAGAGATGAGGTACCAGGTCAGAATGGACTAGGAGGAAGGAAACTATAGCTAGCCTAATGGAAAAACAAAAACAAAAAAACCTTGAGGTTCTAATACTGCCATTTATCAGTCATGTGACCTGTGGCAAGTGCCTTAACATATTTTTGAAAGGTTCAACTCCCTTTAGCTAAAATGGGGATACTACCTTCCAACTCCCCAAATCGGGCATATGGTCTTGCTTACTTGCAAGTGCTTTCTCGGCTTTTTGTTTGTTTTGTTTTAAATTTATTTGGGGATATTTCCCTTAGAAGGCAGAGAAGCTGGAAGATGGTCTGGATCTTATCAGCAAAGTAGCAAGTGGGTCACCAGAGCATGAAGGAGAGAGTGATGCCATAGGCCTGAGTGATCAGGAGGTTTCTGAGGGCTGGGCAAAGGATAGGGAGATGAACAACACAACGTGAATAAAAGGATTTGCAAGCATCAGTGAGGACCCAGGAGAAATGAGAGGGCAAGGATGTCTGATACTGAGGAATCAGGCCTCTTGGCTGAAAAAGTGTTAGGGAAGGCCTGCTCACAATCGTCCTAGCCTAACCGCTCTCACAGGTGAGGGTAATGAGAGGCGGCACCTGGGGCTCACGCATCCCAGCAGGCTTTGGGATGGCTTGACTGCGCGCTTCCGGGGTCAGGGGTTAGGGTCCGTTAGTTTCTACGAGGCTGCAACGGAGTCTCAACACAAAGATTAGGAAGCCGGGTAAGGAGCCTGGTGCACCTTACTTGGGACTGGGGTGTGTTAGGGCCCCCGCCAGGGCGGCCCAGCCCGGGCACCTGCCGCCCCTCGGCGTGCCAGTGGTGGTGCAGCTGGCTCCCGCCGCCGCAGGAACTTCAGGAACTTTTTTTTTTTGGTAAATTGCTGCGTGAGGAGAGGCCCCGCCCTTCCGCGCCCGGCCGCCCGGCCTCCCCTCCGGCGCTCCTGGCGGGTGTTCGTTCCCGGTCGGCGTGGAGGGCCTGGAGACGGCGGCCCATGGGACCCGTGGAGCTGCCCGTCTGGCTGCAGCCCAGGTAGGACGCTCGGCAGAGCAGGGAGAGGAGCGGGTACGGGAGGAGGGGCCGCTGGGGGTGAGGGTGGGGAACGGGGCGGTGGGTGGTGCCGATGCTGATGAGCTGGGGGAGCACTGGCCAGCGCCGGATCAAACTTAGGCCCCACACTCCGTGGGGCTCTGGACAGGTATTGGCTAATTCAGTTGTCTCGACAACCCTAAGAGTAACTGTTATTTCCCCCATTTTATAGCTATGGAAATGGGAAGGACGGGCTGCGATGCGTGTCCACCCTTCCTTTTGTGCTCTCTCTTGCCGTCTTTTTCTTTCTTCCCCCTCCGCCGACCTGGAGCCCTTCCCTTGACTTTCTCTACTTGCTGCAGAAACACCAATCACACGTGTAGATTTCAGGGCCCAGTTCCAGAAAAACTGATCCAGTGGTACGAGGGTAGAGCCTGGGATGTGTAAGTTTAACCCACGCACCATGTGATTCTGCTGTAGGTTTGAGGGAGGAATTCCTCTTCCCCACTCGTTTAGTAGTACTTGAGTCATCTGTAGGGGTGCCCAGGTAAAATCATCAAGCTACACTGTATCTGCTTCCCAACGTATTTGCCTTATTTCCCAGAGGTTTCACGTCTCCAACTAGGAGAAAAATCTTGTCTACCCTGGGCAGGGCCACTCCCACCGCTTTTCCGAACCAGAGGCAACGCTTCAAACGGTGCTTTCTCTAACTCCCTCAAATGTGTATCTGTCAGTCTTCTCTTAGTCATCTCCCCAGCAACCCATTTTAAAAGCCAGCTTGACTTCCCATATCTGGCCCAAGTGACTAAACTGCTTTCTCTGTGTCTGGTGAAGGAAGCTATCTGCTTTTGCAAAATATAATAGGCAGTGGTGAGACACTGTCCCCAGTCACATAATGCATTCAGAAGTCAGGTGTGTCCCATGATTGAATTATCCACCACCTGGGAATGCCACCATTGCTACTCCCCTCTTGTAACTATAAACTAGTTATCAAGTTCAAGTTCTGCACTTAGCAGGGACACATATCGACCACATCAGCCCCTCTCCATCCATATTTTCTTTTCAAAAATATTCAAAGCCTACTTTGCAATGCTTTCATTCCTTGGGGAGCAGCAAGGTTAGAGGTTTATCAAAGATGAAAGTGGATTTTGAAATAGAACCATATTTGTCTTTAAACAAACTCAGGATGGTTACTTTAACAGATAGTGTGTGCTTTCAAAATCTGATGGGGTTTAGAGGGGTAACCAAATAAAAGACTCTGATATGGAATAGTTGTCTCTTGCTTGCTCAGATTGGCCAGTAAGTTAGTGAAAAGATGAGTATAATGCTGAAAGGGTGATTATAAAGGAAGTGTTTAATATGTTTAAATGAAGTATTTTCCTGTATTTATTGTAGGTATAGGAAGAATGCCTATCTTTTCATCTACTACTTAATCCAGTTCTGTGGCCACTCATGGATATTCACAAATATGACAGTCAGATTCTTTTCATTTGGAAAAGGTAAAAGCCCAAAACAGTTTTGGATTTTTAACTTTCAATCCTCGTTTTCACCTAGTCCTGGTTATAATAATTTTTTAACTTCTATGAACTGCACCTAATAGCCTTCACTTCTCTAAAATGTAGTGACCATATTTTTCAGTAAGCATACTTTGTTCTTACTGCAAAAACCAAAACCTGTTTGGGGGGGGGAGGTTAGATGAGGGAAATGTATGTGGCTTCCCCCTGAGTAGGCGTTTGCCCTGAAAACATAGACATGGCGTTGGGGTGGTGCCATTTCACTCTTCCTTTTTGGCTCTGCACCAAACCTTAGCAGATTTGGTGTGTGTTGTGGAAATCTGTAAATTCCAGTAAAACATTTTTTGCAGAGAAATCAGGAATTAACCAATTCTTCTCCTGTTTTTTATTCCCCAGGTTTCAGATAACTGGAAACTACTAACAAATGAAAGACAAACTTTATATTCCTCAGGCTTCTATTTGATCCCTTTAAAGGGCAGTGTGTCCATAAGAAAATGACACACTTTGTAGATGACTCATCACCTATATGGGAGTTAGCATTAATGGTTTAAGTCATAAGTTTCCTCCACTTTCCTAAAAAGTAAAGATTTTAAATGCATTTCAGTTTTTCAAGAAATGAATCACTGTCATTTAACATTCTGACTGTCAAAATAACATTCTTTTCACGTTCCATCCCCACATGGGTAAGTGTCATCACAGTTTACAACTGTTGCATGACTTGACAATTTGAGCAACTGCTGGTTTCAGCTAAAAACAAACATCTAGGATATATCTGGGAAAAGTCATGCTGTGCTCATCAATTCAGACTTCTGTATCCTCAGAAAATTAATCTACTTCTGTGGCACCATAAATGTTGCTTTTTCATTACTGCAATCTACAGATAAATTCTTGCCTTTGTTAAGAACCTCCAAAGATACAGCCTGAGGCTTGAATTTCAACTATGAGTGTTGGGAGTCCTCAAGCAGAGGAAAACACAGGGCTTAGGAAAACTTCCCTTATATTTTTAGGAAAAAACATAACTTCTAGACCTTGGAAGTTAGCTGTGGCTTTGAGGGCATATTATAGGTCATTCACAACATGAGTAACAAGGCATGAACTCTTTCTTATGCTGCCTGGCCTTTCCAGTAGGAAAAGTGCCTTAGTCAGCAGTGTACTTATTTCTTAATTGTTATCCTGCCGTTATAATTATAAAAGCTACGTATTATTAAAGAAACACAACCCATTCATATGGAAGGCAGGCTGAAAAGAATTATGTGGGGTTCAGTACAGTTCCTGAATCAATGTATAAATTAAGTAGCTCAACAGCACTCAAGCACCTGGACTAGTAACGTCTGCTACTTTCTTCCTTCAAGGAGCCGTGTGACTGATAATTCTCTTACAGCAAGTGCAGGGCCATGGATAAGAACATGGACTCTCTATGCCTCAGGAATCATCTGTGAAATGGGGATGATAATTATGTCTATCTCATAGAGCTGCTGGGAGGAGACACCCTTTGGGGTTGATAAATTATTATCATGTGAATGATCACTAGGGAGTGAAAACAACAAAGACTTCCCTAGAAGATTCTTAACATGGCAGGATTTCAATTTAAAATTTAAACCAACACATTTATCCTATTTAGACGAACATTTGTTTGCCTCCCATTTCAGCTCTCTCCAAATGCAGTATTTGTTTTGGGCCCTCTGCAGTGGGCCCAAGTTCCAGTGTTTAAAACTCACAGAAATCCAGAAAGCACTAACTACATATATATGAGCCATAAATGCTAGATACACATAAGATGTTATTTGATATCATGGCATCATTAATCTCATTTCCATAAAGCTTCTCTGAAATAGTATTTTCTCATCTCTGTCATTTTCCTGTCAATGGACAAGGTGTGGGCACCACAGCTTCTTTAATAAACACTTCCAGCCTGTTTTCACTGGTGTAGTCTAGAGTCTAGCTGTTTACTTTTATGCTGGGATTGCTTTAGAATCTCATAAATGGGGAATAAATGCTTTAGCTTTGGCCATGGAGCCTTCTTTTTCAAGTTTTAAATCCTTTCTGGAAGAGGAGCAATTAAAATGTACAATGATATAAAGTGCTTTCTTTGGTTACATAGTCTTTGTAATTTAGTAATCTATTTAGGAAATTTCTCACATGTACTAAGAAAAAGGAAATAAGGAGTCTCAACTGTATTTCAAAGTGCTTTATAGATTTGGGTTGTGATCTATGTTTTACTTACCATGTCTGTCTTTTTAATTCACTGGACACAGATTCAATGGTTGACACTTTTTATGCAATTGGACTTGTCATGCGACTTTGCCAATCTATTTCCCTCTTGGAGTTGCTGCACATATATGTTGGCATTGAATCAGACCATCTTCTCCCTAGGTTTCTGCAGGTAGGTTTTAATCGCATTATTTGTATTATAGAATTTGTCGCATACTTAACTTTGTTCTATTTATAGCCTCTGTTGACTTTATGGCAGTGAAAAAGCCAACCTTTGCTAATTTGCAACCCACATCACTAACAAGGAGAATTCCATGAAAAACTTACCTCATCCTAAAACACTGCACACTTAAAAAACAGAAATATAGATCAATGGAACAGGATAGAAAGCCCAGAGATAAACCCATGCACATATGGTCACCTTATCTTTGATAAAGGAGGCAAGAATATACAGTGGAGAAAAGACAGCCTCTTCAATAAGTGGTGCTGGGAAAACTGGACAGCTACATGTAAAAGAATGAAATTAGAACACTCCCTAACACCATACACAAAGATAAACTCAAAATGGATTAAAGACATAAATGTAAGGCCAGACACTGTCAAACTCTTAGAGGAAAACATAGGCAGAACACTCTATGATGTAGATCACAGCAAGATCCTTTTTGACCCACCTCTTAGAGAAATGGAAATAAAAATAAACAAATGGGACCTAATGAAACTTAAAAGCTTTTGCACAGCAAAGGAAACAATAAACAAGATGAAAAGACAGCCCTTAGAATGGGAGAAAATAGTTGCAAATGAAGCAACTGACAAAGGATTAATCTCCAAAATTTACAAGCAGCTCATGCAGCTCAATATCAAAATAACAAGCCAATCCAAAAATGGGTAGAAAACCTAAATAGACATTTCTCCAAAGGAGATATACAGATTGCCAACAAACACATGAGAGAATGTTCAACATCATTAATCATTAGAGAAATGCAAATCAAAACTACAATGAGGTATCACCTCACACCAGTCAGAATGGCCATCATCAAAAAATCTACAAACAAACAAATAAAAAAAATCTACAAACAATAAATGCTGGAAAGGGTGTGGAGAAAAGGGAACCCTCTTGCACTGTTGGTGGGAATGTAAATTGATACAGCCACCATGGAGAACAGTATAGAGGTTCCTTAAAAAACTAAAAATAGAGCTACTGTATGACCCAGCAATCCCCCTACTGGGCATATACCCTGAGAATACCATAATTCAAAAAGAGTCATGTACCAAAATGTTCATCGCAGCTCTATTTACAATAGCCAGGACATGGAAGCAACCTAAGTGTCCATCAACAGATGAATGGATAAAGAAGATGTGGCACATATATACAATGGAATATTACTCAGCCACAAAAAGAAACGAAATTGAGTTGTTTGTAGTGAGGTGGATAGACCTAGAGTCTGTCGTACAGTGTGAAGTAAGAGAGAGAAAAACAAATACTGTATGCTAACACATATATATGGAATCTAAAAAAAAAAAAAAGGTGATGAAGAACCTAGGGGCAAGATGGGAATAAAGACATAGACTTTATGGACTTGAGCTTATGGGGAGGGGGAAGGGTAAGCTGGGACAAAGTGAGAGAGTGGCATGGACATATATACACTACCAAACGTAAAATCGATAGCTAGTGGGAAGCAGCCACATAGCACAGGGAGATCAGCTGGTGCTTTGTGACCACCTAGAGGGATGGGATAGGGAGGGTGGGAGAGAGGGAGACACAAGAGGGAAGAGATATGGGGACATAAGTATATGTATAACTGATTTACTTTGTTATAAAGCAGAAACTAACACACCATTGTAAAGCAATTATACTCCAATAAAGATGTTAAAAAAGAAAAAAAAAGAATACAATACCTGGTTGCTATTGCTGTTATTTTAGGTATCGTTTGTATCTAGCCCTAGATGACCATTGTTCCTTTTAAAGGCAGGTTGAAGGAAGGTGGGAAAGTCACTGGTAGATATTTAGTATACTAAATCATTGCTGAATTAAGGCAAGAAAAACAAAAAAGTGGTATTTTCCATAAGGAGAGATAAAGGTTAAGTGACTATATGAGCATATGTTTAAAATTTACATGAGTATAATATTAACTGCAAAATAAATTGGAAAAATGGATAACAAAATATGACCAATTTGCATTGTAAAAATATTTGAAATACTAGAATCTGATTGTATTGCCAGCACCTAGCAAAGTGCTTATAACAGAAACATACACCTTCAATTTTGTTGATTGAAGGAGTGGCGTAGATCCTTGTATTAAAATTTGCTTAAAATACCATGAAAGTTTAAAAAATGGAAATCAGAGTATAAACTTGAGGAGCCTATCAACTCAGCATTGCAAGTTCATGGGAGATTTTTGTTTATTCAGTAAAAGTAGAGAAATAGTATTCATTAGGATGAAGACATTTTCAGCGTTGACATATCAAATGTAAAATAAAAATTGGGGCAATATTTAGAGTACAAACTAGTAACAGAGTAGTCAGCTAGCCAAAACCTAGATGGAAATGACTTAAATGTATTTACTTACAAAATAAAAAGGGGTACACATATGTCCCAGAAGAAGCATATTATTTAGGAAAAGATTTATTGGTATTTATTATTTGTTAACAACTAAGATGCATATAGCATCATCTAATGCTAATTTTAGAGAACAGAAGTAACAACCCAGGTTAAATGAAAGTTGTATTCTGTCATATGGAATTATTTTGCTTGGAGTATGATCAAATTTATCTGAATCTAAGTCATGTTTTCTTTTGGCATACTTTTTTGGATTTTGTACTTTATTAGGCTAAATTGGATAATATTAATTTTATGGTAAAACAGCAGTTTCAAAGTTAAGAGCAGTGTTATTTTAGTTATTTCCAAAGAAGGAAATGCAAGTGAGAAGCAGGACAGTTAAATTTGTAAGAAAGAAGAGCATCTTGAATATGTCTAGAAAATATGCATATATTTTATGCTTTCCAAAAGTATGTAGACTTATCCAAAAATAGAAAGTATTATACAACTTAGAAATCTGATTTGTTGCAGTCCTAGAAATTCCAGAATATTTAAGTGTGATTTTAATCACTATTAATTGAAACTGTAGTGGCTTATGGAAGTATGATCACTGTAATCAGAATATATCCTGGTTTGGTAATTAAAAAATAATGGCAAGTATACACTGACACTTTTTATTTAAAGGTGAGGTGGCAAAGTCTACTGTTGTTGGAGCTCAAATGATTTTTAAGTTTCTGTTGTCAGGAGCAATCAGGAACCATCATAGTAGTGAAGACAGTTACCATTCTCATTCTGGGCTGATTATTGTTAATTTTTGTTGTGATGTTTGGCTTCCTCTTTTTATCTCTTTATCTTTATCTCTCTGCCTGTCCTCTGTTTCTTTTATTCATTTACTATCTTTTCTATGGTTTTCAGAATGGACATAGTATTGTAAAAAAGCTTCAAGAACACAGCATCGGGTCCAAAGTTTCATTTTCTGCCCCCTTCTTTTATTAGAGTTCTGCAGATAATTAGAAGAATTCCCTCATTATGAGATGACTCTGAGGCCCCTAACTTTAAAATAACCAAACAAAAGTCTAAAGTTGTGTAATTATTCTTGGTTTTCCTGTTTCCCCACTTTTAAGTGAAGAAACTAGTTAAGAATGTGGCTAAGCTACTCATACAGTAATCATAGCTGATTGCATATAGTATCTGGAAAAATGCATGGTGTCTATCTGCTTTCAAGTAGGTTGAAAAACATGTCTACTCATTTGTGATGTTATTTTGACATTACCTTTGTGAGATTGCTAAGTCACAACGGAATTCTCTTTTTGGGAACTGGTCTTCCAAAATATCAAGATAAGTAATTCCCAAAAGAGGTAGGAACTCTTAGCTAGTTGAGCAATTAGAATCACATGTATCAAATGCCAGTGGTGTGTGTTTAGGAGGGTATGTTTGTTTTCTGTGTTTTCTTCTGTACGTTTTTAAATGTTTTATACACATCTTTATTTTCACAGTTAGGGAAGAGCCACTTGATTTTCTAATATTACAATTGGTAAAAGAAAGTGGGGGGAACCCATTGACGATAAGACTATAATAAGTTAACACAGAGATGTATAGTTTATGTATTTTTTAAAGGTACAATTTAGAGGAAAAGGGCAAAATGACAACATAAATAGTTGTTTATATACATCCATTTTTGGAAACAATTACATGCCAGTTAAAATTATATCAGGAAGTAAAGTAAACTTTTGGTATTTTTAATTTTATAAAATGGGAAAGTAAAAAAGGTCCAAAAGTAGAATATAACTATAATTAAAAGTGATAAGTGAAAACTTGGCATCTCTCCTCTCTAACACCTTGCTCCCAAATGAGCTTGCGTATTTTATTAGCTTGATTTTTAAAAAAAAAGTTGAATTGGGAAACTATTTTAGTATATTTAATCAAAACAACTTGCTTTTATGGAGCAGAAGTACCACCAACCCTGAAATATTGATTTTGAAGGGCTTTCTTCTGACTTCGCTTGTGCAGAAGCCCGAGAAAGAGCTTTAGGATGTTTCAACTCAGGGAGAGGGAAAATATCCACAAAACTAACCTTTGTATTATGACATTAGGCTGATGTGCCTTTAGGAAACCCTCAGAGTTATCCACTTTACTCCTTTACCTTTTGAGAAATGCAAAGACTTCATACATAACTGAATTATAACGGCTAAATTCTGCCTCCTTACCTTTGCATCCCAATAAACATAGCTGCACATGTCTTCATTTTACACAATTTTTTAAATCTATAAATCAAAACACTGGGAGTTATTACCCCCAAATTATCGTGCCTACAGACTTCCATTTGTGAGCCCAAATTGCCAGAACAATTTTTATTTTTACCGATATCACATCCTATTTCTGATAAGGACAAGCAGGGGTCTGCTTGTCAAAAATCATTCCAAAGATTTCACAGTCACAGATTCATAAGAACAAATATGAAGGATATACCCAAGGAGAGTGTCTTAAAATAAACCCTTTTAGGAAAACAGCAAAGTTTCACCCTAATTTCTTTTAATCCGTGACGCAGGTGCTTCTTTGCATTGCTAGATTTAATTATTTTTTTTCCATAAAGTCATATAGATTTTCTCTCCAGTTTTAAGTTGGGAACAGGTTTATATTGTTAGAGATAAAACTGTACTGCGGATAGTGTTGTGCTATGAGAGTCCCAAAACTTTGATGCTTCCTGAGAATGAATTATTCACTCTGTACATAATGAATTATTACGTACAATTCACTCTGTACGTAAGATTTTCGATTTTTCTGGTATTTTTTGCATTTGATCAATGGAGTTCTTTAGTGTGATAGTTATAAATCTATATTCACAGTATAATTTTAAAGATGCTGAGATTAACTTTTTTATTCACTGATAGTCTTGATTATATAGAAAAATGTATTTTCCTGTAAATATACTAATCACTACATTAAATTATGCTTATTTTTATCTCCAGTATAATTACTTTACACAAAAGTTAAATAACTTATCCACGTTCACATAAATTGTAAATGGTGGAGCAAAAATATGGATTTGGGCTAGTTTTCCTGAACGCTCAACTATTATGCTACATTTGTTTACAGTGTGTATCTCACAAACTAGGACATAAACACCATGAGGGTTGGGACTTGGTCTTGTTCATGGTGTTATACCCCTCGGGATTCAGAATAGTGCACTCAATAAATATCTATTGATTGATGAATAAGTAAAAATATATAAATAGTATTTAGATGCTTTTGTCTTACAGAAGAATGTGGTGATTTGAACATTTAAGGGTATGTTTCTGAACTTCTCAACAGAAGTTTACAGGATTTAAAATAGTTTGGGATATCCTTTTAGTAATATAATAGTCTTTGAGGCTAAAACTAATTTATTTTTAAGATTGTAGAAATTCTCTCTATAGTTGAAGTATGATTTTTTACTCCTTCAGTAGTTTATAACTAATTTGCTAGATGCCATTTATAAAGTAACAGTTTTAATCATTGCTTAATCTGGAGTTCAGGATTCCCAAATAGAACATAAAAATGCAAAATATTTTTATTTTGTAGTTACCAAATTTTTGAGTTAACCACATTACCAACATGTTTAATTTGGCCTATGTTACAGTGTTTTTACTGTGCTTTTATTCTGCCTGTTTGAGTTGCACTAAACATTACAAGACCATTCATTAGTAATTGTCATGTTCTCATAGGATTTGTTTAAAATGACAAAGTGCTAAGTTTTCCCAAGTGTAAAGCTCTAAATAACTGGTCAAACTATTATATGTAAAGAAAAGTAATAAATGTTAAAAGTCTATTCTTCAAAATTATTTTGGTGTTGATTTAGAAAATCAAGTAAGTTCTTGTTTTAAGGTTTAACTTTTCAGGAGAGGCTTTTTTTTTTTTTTTGAGAATAGACTATAACATAGACATTATGCGAGGGTGTAGCCTATAAAATAACAAAGGTGAAAATGTCTTAGTGTTTCAGAACAAGGAATTTAGAATGACATTGTCTAGACTTTGATTTCATATCTATAGGCAAGTCACTTTCACTTTGTAAAATGCAGTGTCCTTTGTAAAAGGCAGATAATAACAATAGCACTTCTTAGGGTCGTTATGGAGATTAAATGAGATGGCGTGTGTTTGGAACGTGGCACAAAGTAACTAATAAATATTGGCTTTTTACCAATTTAAGAATATCGCCCCCTAAATTCTCCCATTGTATTACCATTGAATGGTCAAGTTAGATTTAAATAACCATCAGATAATTTATTAATTAGACTGACATCGTATGGGAGGAGGACCTTCACATACCTTCCTGTATGTATGTGGTTGTGTTTTGGGGGGCATGCTGATTGCTGATTTCTCCGCAGTCAGGTTACCATCACTAACATGCCACAGTCCCTCGTGTGATGATTTTAAACAGAGTGAGTTTCTTTGTGCAGCTCCAGTCTCTCTCTTTAGGAGTTTTCCCTCCCTACTCATTAGTTGAGGGGCAGCCTGAAATCAGGGATTGTCTGCAACTCTGGAAACCAGGAGACTTGGGATATATATGTTTCCAGGTCTGCCACTAGTATGGGCAAGTCACTTAATTTCTCTGGTTCCCAGTTTCCTTATTTGTAAAAAGGTGGGGTTGGGCAAGTATCTAGCAGGGCCCTTAGAGAGCCATCTTATCAAAAGGTAGCTTATGTTCTCTCTTTCAGTAGTCACCCATGTAATTAGAAATATGTGTATATGCATTCATGTGTGTATCTCCTGAGATTTTTGACAAAAATTAGATAATTTTCCTAATTAGCAGGCACTGATCAAATGTAGGATTAGGCAGTGCCTAAATACTTGTTTGCTGCTAAGATCTTGTATCCGAAGGCTGCCGGGTGTCATAGCAGCAAGCTTGGATCATTCGGTAATTATCATTGCAGTTAAGTCTAATTCGTTATATAAATATGGTTAAATCAAGAAACTAGGGCATTGTAAAGAAAGACTGACAAAAGAAAAACAGCCATGTAGGTAGCTTCCATTGATTGACTAAGGTTTGAATCATATCTAATTTCCTTAGCCAAGCAAGGACCCTCTTGACTCACCAATGTGGTTATAAACACGCTGATACAGCTTCTACATGTGGATTTCTGATCATGTGGCCCAATGTTGGCAAATCCTGGATTTCTCTGCACTAGGTGATTTTCCAGGACTAACAACCTATGATTCTAAGTCATAGATTATCCCAGTCTTTAGTCCTTGATCCGCTTTAAAAATAGACAGCTATTAAAAAATACAAAGCAGCCCTCATCTTCCTTTATCACTAACATGCTCCCTCAATCTCATGGATATTTTCCTTCGACCATTGTGAGGAAAGTAAAATGTTCTATTAAAAACAAACAAAAAACGCAGAGTGTACAAAGTATATTAATATGGCATAAGAAGGCACATTAGATTGGAAAGAGGAATGTATATTTTGAGGTCAGTAATGAGCTGAGCCATAAATATGTGCATTCTTAATGATTTATAGATGCTTACTGACTTGGAAAAATATGAATTTGTTGAATTCTTTTCATTTTCCACTAGCTTATGTGGGTTAGGATTATATTATTTCGCATCCCCTTTCTCCCTTTCTCCCACCTCCCACCCACCCCCACCAAAAAAAACTAAAAACAAAGCAAACCCCCCCAAACCCCCAAAACTACAGGGGCTTCCCTGTTGGATGAAATGGAAATTTCTCAGCCTGTCATTCAAAACTCTTCACATCCCAGCCCCCAACACCTTTTCAGTTTTATCTCCTAGGATTCCCTTCTCTGCACCTCCTCTCTAGCCCCCAGGGGTTCTCCTTACTCCCCAGCACACTGTGTGTTTTCACACCTCTGCCTCTTTGCTCAGGCTGCTCCCTTGGCCTAGGATGCCCATTCTCCTATCCAGTCTACCTGACAAACCCCTGTCCATTCCTCAAGATCCAACTGAAATGTTGCCTGCCTCCATAAATCTTTTCCGCATCTTTTTCTCAGACAGGTATCTCCCTCCCCTGTGCTCCCATATATAGCCCTTTAAATGACAGCATTATTCACACTGTGTTACAGTTACTGCCCCACATGCTCCTACCATTGCTACCCTGTGTAGCAAGGACCATGCTTTCATTATATATGTAGTCTTAGCATCTGATACATAGTGGACACTCAATAAAAGCTTGTCAAAGTGAGTAAAAACCATGTGTGCATGTATCACAAGAAGGGACATGCCCTGATTCAGATGAAATATGTTATCTTTTTATTCATTACATATAATTTGGAGAATGCAGAAAAACAAAAAGGAAGAAATGAAATTCATCTGTAACCCTGCTCCCTCAGAGATCATGTTAACTGTGTAGTATATATATTTATAGTTAAAGCATACTTTTTTTTTTTTTCTTTTTTTGGTGGTACATGGGCCTCTCACTGTTGTGGCCTCTCCCGTTGTGGAGCACAGGCTCCGGGCATGCAGGCTCAGCGGCCACGGCTCACAAGCCTAGCCGCTCCGCGGCATGTGGGATCTTCCCAGACCGGGGCACGAACCCATGTCCCCTGCATCAGCAGGCGGATGCTCAACCACTGCACCCCCAGGGAAGCCCTTAAAGCATACTTTTAAGAGGAACTCTGGTTTTTAAAATTAGAAAATTACCTACCCGCTTAACAGATGATCCTAATTCTTGACTTTTCTCTTTCTTTGTTAGCTCACTGAGAGAATAATCATCCTCTTTGTGGTGATCACCAGTCAAGAGGAAGTCCAAGAGAAATACGTGGTGTGTGTTTTATTCATCTTTTGGAATCTATTGGATATGGTTAGGTAAGGAGGCAAAATAATCTCTTAAAACAAAGCCAAATTGCTTTCTACAGTGAAGCCAGTAATAGCTGCTTACATTTGGTTACTCTGAATGAGAGAAAAATACATAACCCCTTTTCATATTATTTTATCTTGATATGGAAATATATTTTTAGTGCTTTCCATAATGGGCATATCAGAGATAATGGAAACCTACCATGGTATCAAGAGCAAATCATTGCATCAGGTTCCCAGCAGAAGACTTGGCATACACCAATTTGGAATAAACCTCGCAGCTGTTGCTAATGAAAGGCGTTCTTTGCAATTGCTCTGGTATGTGTTACTTTAATAAGCAAAGCAAGATTTTTATTCTATCATAGTCACAATTTACAAAGTTGGTTTCTTGGAATTCAAGAATATTATAAATATAGGGCCTTATCTCTCTGGGGAAAAAACACACCTCCACAAACATATTTGTATACAATTCCAGCGGGTTCAAATAACTGAAGTTCTTTCATGGACTCACTGGGAATCCTTGGACCTCAGGTTAAGAACCCTTGCTCCCGATGGTGTTATGTTTCCTTCTAATTCTAAAACTTTGTGTGTTATCTCTACCAGCAATGATGTAAAATTGCTGAGCCGTTTGCTCAGTGGCTCACTTTGGAGAGGCTCCTAACTGCTACTTCAAGCTCTCACAAATGAGAACCGTCCCTCCTGCTTGAAAGATCTGGATGTGGATGGGTAACAAAAGAACCCTAGCATTTTAGCTGAGGTTATATAAATTCTTTATTATATTGTCAATAACTTGGCTGAATTAAGATATTCTAAGTAGAATGAATTTAATGAAATATTTTGTTGAATTAAAGTGACTGTAATTCTTTGTTATATATAACTTAGTTATTTCTCACTTTTAACTGAAAGATTTGTGGACTTGGGGCAAACTTCAGGGAGTTTTGTAGCCCATGACTTTCTGTTTATGAGACATGGAGCCTCATTTGGGACTGTGGCTTTCTGATGTTTCATTCTCTGGTATGCCCAACTCTTTCAGTGTCGATTCAGTCTCAGATAAGCTCAGTAGACCCATTAGAGAACAAAGTGGTTTTGGCATTGAGAGTGGTATCGTGATGTGATGGAAAGAATTTTGGACATAGAAGTGGAAGATCTCAGTATGAACCTCACCTCCACTGCTATGTGATCTTGGGCAAATCACACAACCTTAAAAATAACAGCAATGCGATAATTCATGAACCTTAATATTCACCCTTTTAAAGTATAAAATTTGTCGATTTTAGTGTATTCAAAGACATGTGTAAAGACATCACTACTGTCTAATTTGCGAACATTTTCATCACCCCCAAAAGAAGCCCCAAATCCATTAGCAGTCGCACCCAATTCCCTTTTCCTTCCAGCCCTGGCAGCCACTACCATACTGTCTGTATGGATTTGCCTGTTCTGGACATTACATATAAATGGAATCATATAATATGCGCCTTTTGTGACTGGGTTCTTTCACTTAGCATAACGTTTTCAAGGTTCGTCCATGTTTTAACAGGTATCAGTATTTTATTTCTTTTTATGGCTGAATAATATTCCATTATATTGATATACCAATTTTTATTTATTCATTTATCAGTTGATGGACATTTGGTTTGTTTCTACTTTTTGGTCAGGAGGAATGCTGCTGTGAACATCCATGTACAAGCTTTTGTGTGCACATATGTTTTCATTTCTCTTAGGAGTGAAATTCCTAAGTACTGAACCTTTTTAAAACTCATTTTTTTTCTCTGTGAAATGGGGGCAGAATTATCTTCCCAATTTACCATAGAATGACTTTTTGAAAAGCAACTTCCTCAACCTGATAAAAGCATCTGTGAAAACTCCACAGCTAACATAACGGTTAATGATGAAAGACTGATCTTTCTTCCAAAGATAGGAATAAGACAACAATGTCTACTCTTGCCTCTTCTATTCAACATTGTACTGGAAGTTCTAGGCACGGCAGTTAGGCAAGAAAATGATGTAAAAGCATCCACATTGGAAAGGAAGGGGTAAAATTATCTCTACTGGCAGATGACATGATCTTGTATATAAAAAATCATAAGGAATTGACTAAAAAATATTAGAATAAGCTAGTTCAGCAAAGTTGTAGAATACAAAATTAATACACAGTTGACCCTTGAACAACATAAGGGTTGGGGTGCTGACCCTCCGCAGAGTTGAAAATCCACATATAACTTATAGTTGGCCCCTTGTATACAGGGTTCCTCTGTATCTTAGGTTCTGCATCTGGATTCAGCCAACCCCAGATAGTGTAGTACTGTAGTATTTACTATTGAAAAAAATCGGCATATAAGTGGACCCACTTAGTTCAAACCTGTGTTGTTCAAGGGTCAGCTGTACAAAAATTAATTGTATTCTACACATTTGCAATGGCCTATCCTAAAATAAAATTGAGAAAACAAAACATCAAAAAATAAAGTACTTAGACATAAATTTAACAAAAGATGGGCAGAACTTGTACACTAAAAACTATAAAATACTGTACAGAGAAATTAAAGAAGATCTAAATAAGTGGAAAGATATTCCGTGTTTATGGGTTGAAGACAATGTTTTTAAGATGGAACACTCCTCAAGTTGATCTACAGATTCAATGCAATACCTATCAGAATCCCAGCTGGCTTCTTTGCAGGAGTTGAGAAGCCGATCCTAAAACTCATATGGAAACCCAAGGAACCCAGAGTAGCCAAAACAATCTCAAAAAAGAACATAGTTGGAAGATTCACACTTCCCAATTTCAGAACTTACTACAAAGCAACCAGAGTTGCACACATCAAGAGTGTGATAATGGACATAAGGATATATTGTGGAATAGAATTGACAGTCCAGAGATGAACTCTCAAATTTATGGTCAGTTGATTTTCGACAGGATGCCAAGGTCGTTCAATGGGGAAAAATAGTCTTTTGGTCAAACGGTGCTGGGACAGCTGGATATCCACATGCAAAGGAATGAATTTGGTCCTTTACTTTGCACCATACAAAAATTAACTCAATGGTTCGAAAATCTAAATGGAAAAGATAGAACTATAAAACTCTTAGAAGAAAACATAGGGGTAAATGTTTTTGATCTTGGGTTTGACAATGGATTTTTAGATTTAATACCAAAAACACAAGCAACAGCAAAAAGAGATACATTGGACTTCATCAGAAGTGATTTTTAAACATATGAAAAGATTCTTACCTACTCTTGTAATAGAAAAAAATCAAAGCAGCGAGATACCATTTTTCCCTTATATTGGTAAAGAACAAAAAGTTTGATAACATGCTATGTTTGGTGAGTGCTTGCACTGCTGATGTATATTATATATAGTATATATACACATAGGTAAGTATATGCAAAAATATTTTGGAAAGAATATATGAGAAATTGGCATTGGTCATTGCCTCTGAGGAGTGGAATTAGGGTCCTGGAATGAGAGAAAGATTTACTTTTCTGCATTCGTGTTTTCAAGGTTTTGAATTTTGTTTTGCCATATGTATGCACTGCCTATTCCAGTAGTTCTAAGTATGGTCCCTGGACCAGTGGCATCAGCGTCACCTGAAACTTGTTTGTAATACAGATTCTCAGGTCCACTGAATCAGACACTCTGGAGATAGGGCCTAACAATTTGTGCTTTAGCAAGCCCTCTGAGTGATGCTGATGTATGCTTAAGCTTGAGAAATGAAAAGATTTTGATTACTTCATCTATTACATCATAAAGACAGGTTTAAAACCAACTCCTATACCCAAAACAAGCTCCTAAGGCCAGTTCTTTAATTATTCACACAAGATGGCACATATTTTTTTTATTTTTAAAATTCATTACCTAGATATTTACAAGTCTGTCTGTCTTAAAAACTTAGCCTGTGCATAAAATGGGCTTGGCTTCTGAGTGAAATTGAAGTCACTATTTGAGGAAACTTGTAACTGTAATTTGCTGGGGGATAAGATTTACATTTTTCTCTCTTCCCTCTATAATTATCCGTGATCCACCCCATAAGACAAGCCAGACTGACACGGTTCCTCTCTCTCCATTATTTACCTCTTCTCCTGCTTACATTACAGGAAATAAAGTAAGGAATTTGCATACTCTCCAGTTTTATCTGTGTATTCAATTACACAGTAAGGTATTCTCCTATTTCCCAGACATCAGCAGCAAATGATGTTTATGAGCAAACTTGTCTCCTTTCAGGTACACTTACAGCATGTTATCAGTCATTGGAATATCCTATGCTGTCTTGACATGGCTCAGTCAAACACTATGGATGCCAATTTATCCTTTGTGTGTTCTCGCTGAAGGTAAGAAAAGAGTGACTTTTCTGTATTGCTTACTGGCAAAAGCAATCCTATTATGATGATTCACAAAACTTTTTGATGATTAAGTTACTATTTTTGCTACTGTTCAGCTGACTAGGTGTTATCTTTCCTGGCATACTTCCCTTGATGCAAAGAAGCAAAACATTAAAATGTCAAGTTAAGGGGGAAGCAGCTCTGCACAGTAGACAAAATATTGGATGAGGAATGAGGACATCTGAGGGCCTTTAACTTCATTAACTTGCTGAGTTTGGGTAAATCATTTAACCTCTCTAAGTCTGTTTACTCATCCAAAGGGGATTTAACATTTAGTGACTCAGTGATTATTTGTAATGCATAGAAATTCAGTTCCCCCTTGGCTGGACTAGCCTTCCCACTTACCATCTACCATGCTGCCTACTCTCTGCCAGTGACAGTTAACTCTACCTTTAGACGAGTCATTGGTTTCTCAGGGAAGCGTTCCTCAATTTCCTCATCAACATTAATTCCCCCAATGAATCTCTTTTGTAAGACCTATCTTAGTTGTAATTAGACATTTGTGTGATTCTTTGATTAATGTCTATTTCCTTGTCTAGCCTCTAAGCTCCATGGGGATCTGGGGTTGTCTTTGTTTCTTTCTTCCTTTGCCTTATGCACCCAATATACATGCTCAATAAACAATGAATTATTAAATACAATGTGAAGTAGGCTAATTGCTTAGCCTAAATGTAAACCTAAAGCTTAAACTCAAATAATTAAAAACATCAATTTGCAAAGAGCTTGAGGATATTTGGGGAGTATATGCTTCCCTCTGTAATGGATTTAGCAGACTGGTAGGGAACTCTGAAACAGACATGATAAAAGTTTTTGAAAACCGAAGGCATAAAGAAATTAAGAGGGCACATGTTAAGTAACTAAGGGAAAACAACATACAGAAATATTTAACATAAAATGATGGTGATGTTGGCAGTAATTATAAAGTATATATGATATAACCACACGTTGTCTATCTACCAGTGAGCAGAGAAAAGGAGCTTATAGTAAATCACGTTAGACATAATTTTAAAATCTGTTTTTTTTCCAAATAGACTATGCCAAAAGAATCTAGGGAATAATCTTCTTGAAAACCATAAAAAATGGATTGGCCATTTATTTGAGAACAAAATCCATCACTCATTGAAACATTTATTTATTAAGTACATTCATTTGTTAGATAATATGAAAACTACTATAAAGAATATATAAAGGAATAAAGTAGCAATATGACTAATATTTTCCTAAAAATAGGGATGAATAAATATATAGGAAACTTTTCTTTTTATTCCATAATTGTAAACATTGTCCTTTCTTAGGAAAGCCATGTTTATATATAGTTGCCATAAAATGCATATTCTTTTATTAAAATTAGTTTCATAAACTTATTCTTGCAATTAAAAAACAAAGTCTATCCAGAAAAATTTTGAAAGCACATATAACAAAATATCAATAATGATTAATTCTGGGTGGTAGAGCATAGTAATTTTATCTTTATATATTTCTATATATTTCAAATGTCCCAAAGTATAAAAACATGTAGTTAAGAAAACCTGCTTGACTTTTGATAATTCTAATATCTTTTAATAACTATAGTTTCCCATCTGATAATATAAGACAAAAACCAAGTTCATATTCATAATCAAATCAACTATACTAATAAAATGCCAGAGACTTAGGTGCTGCCCATGGAAATCTTAGATGGCATGCTTTAGTGTCAGTTGCAGACTCTGTGCCGATTCCACTGTCTGGTTCTAACAGCTGTGGGTGCCTGAGTTTTCCTCTGTCTTTTTAAAAAAAAGAAATTAAAAAATAATAATTTTAGACTCACAATAAGTTGCAAAAACAGTGCATTGTTTCCATGTACCTTCGCTCAGCTTACCCTGATGAGAACATCTTATATAACCATAGTACATTATCATTTTATTCCATGAAATGTTATACAAAGTCTATACATGGGACACAATTTCATAGAATGTCCATCTCTTCTTATTTGACCTGAGCCTCCTCCCTCAAAATAATTTAGGCCAGCATTTCTCACATGATTCCTCAGAATTTTTATTAAGTACTGCTGGGATGGGGAGGAAGAAAGAGCTATTCCAAGACCAGTTAAGCTGAGGAAATGGGTGAAACCAGTTTCTTTATTGCAGAACTTGACAGAATCTCTGCTATACCAATGCGTGTTATGAAACTCCAAGAGGAGAATATATGAAGCATTTTCCATGTTCATTCGTCTGTAACCCCTACTTGTGGCTAAGAGGACAGGTATTTTGAGATACAATTTTTGGTACGAACTACTATGTATAAAATAAATAAGCTGCAAGGATATATTATACAGCATAGGGAATATAGCCGATATTTTATATTAACTATAAATGGAGTATAGCCTTTAAAAATTGTGAATCACTCTGTTGTACACTGGAAGCTTATATTGTACATCAACTATACCTCAGTAAAAAAAAGAAACACTGTAAACTATTTTTGTGTAGGCATAATAAAGTAAAAAATGGACAAAATTCAACAAATCACACTGCTATAATGGCCTTGCCAATCTGATCAGCAGATTTCTATATCAAACTATAGCTTTGGCAAAAGGATTCAGCAATTATCACAAAATGGTCGTTATCAAATTCAGAATATCCTTCAACTATGCATACATATATACACATCTCTGTAGCAAGTTAAGGAGGGAAACCTTCATGATTCCTTTTTTCTTTAAACAGCATTTGCCATCTATCAGTCACTGCCTTATTTTGAATCATTTGGCACTTACTCCACAAAGCTGCCCTTTGACTTATCCATCTATTTCCCATATGTGCTGAAAATATATCTCATGATGCTCTTTATAGGTAAGTGGCTTTTCTGTTTTGTTTTGTTTTTGCATTCTTTCTGTGCTTTTTGGTTTGTGCTGCCATCTACCTTAGTAGAAAGGTCTGTAAACATGGGAGAGATGGTAAAAGAAGGCTGACATGATGAACTAGACCTTGTTAGTAAAATATTTAGAAGTTATAATGCTTTTTGCAGGTCATGATGAGATCAAATATATCACTGTTTGCAGTGTATGAACAAAAACAGTTTTACTAGCAGAAAATGTAACTGCTTTGTGTATGAAATATAAAAGTTTTCACGACAAACACAAGCATCTACAAAGAAAATCTAGATGTCAAACTAAGTGAACTTGGCTATTTCTGGATTTCCCATTTATATCTGTTTTGTTTCCTGTTTGTTTGCCCTTATGTGCTAGCATTTTCTAGCAGGCAGGTGGGAGTAGGTGCTAAAGGCTCAAGAAAAATATATAGGACAAAAACTTACAGTTGAGAAAATCTAATCAATTAATTAATTTGTCCAGAAAATTGGGAAACAGACTTCTGTTGTTAAATTTTAGTTTCTCTAGCTCTAACCTTCACAAGTCCTTCACAAGTCCTTAAGGTAATTATTACCTCTAGAAGATAACAACTATCAGGTATGTAAGAACAACACATAAAAGAGAAGACAAATGTAAAACTTTAGGGGAAGTGGAGAGAGCTAAAGAAAAGTTCCTTCCTTGCAATAAACAGAACAGTAAGGTGGAGGAGTTTGCTTTACTTCTCCTGCAGAAAATCTGGACACTCTTTAAGTATTCCTTCTTTGAGTTTCCTTTGCAAGTGCCTCCTCCCTGGACTCCAGGCAGCACTCTGTATTTCAAAACCATGGTTCTTTCCACAGAGATGGTTAATCAGTCTTAATTTTTGCCATTTCTTTCTCCACATCAGGTATGTATTTTACCTATAGTCATCTTTACTCAGAAAGAAGAGACGTCGTCAGAGTCTTTCCCATTAAAAAGAAGAAAATGTGAAGCATGGCACTCTGATGTGACATAATAAAGGAGAGGCTGTGGATTCAGCTGCAGTAAACACAACACAGGTGGAAAAATACCTAGTATTTCATAAAAATCCATGACATGCAATAATTGCTCTCCTCCCCAAAACTCTTGACATATACAGCAGTCTGTGTTTCTTACATGTTGTTTTTAGTATGAATACTCTTCATGACCTGTTTCACCAAAGCTGTGAATTTTACACAAGTTAAGTTTATATTGTGTTAAACCTGATTATTTTCCTGTAAGGTTAATGAGAAATAGGATTTTAACTGGAGTAGATTCTGTTAAACTAAGAAACCAAAGTTGTTAACCTAAATTACATCCATTTACATATATTTCTTTTCACTTCTGAGTTCCCAAGTAGCAGCTGATCTGTGGGAGGGGAGTGATGTGTAATATGGTCTGTATTTTTCTAGAATAACTTATTTTATAGACAGATGTCCCTGTCCCCGGACCCACCTTAAACATTAGACACACTTAGAAATTTAAACATTTTTCCAAACCCTGAAAGAGTATTTGTTAATACTACACAAGTTATTTGGACTTTGATGGTTTAAAAGAGAGCCCTGAGGAAAACAGAATAGACCTTCGTTTTCACAAATAATGCCCCATATTCCTTTTTAAAAAAATCTAATCAAGCCATATACATACCTTAAAGGAGATAAAAGGTACAAAAATATAGTAAATCATTTAAATAAGGCAAGAAAATTGAGAACCAGTGATGCTTCAGATTATTTATTACTGAATTATTATTGCTAATTGCTATAAATCATATATAAGTCATCACTTCTACTTTTGAAAAATGCTCCTTCCTTTGAAGTTCTAAAATATATGTGAATAATTGACTAATAGAATAATTTCTGTACCTTCAGTATATCATTCACTTTTCTTGAGAGAATTATAGAATCTCATTATCCAGTAAGTATATAAAAAGGGTACTAAATATTTTGTGACAATAAGAACCAGGTAATGGAAATGTAATTATAAAAGATGGGTAATCTTATTTCCACTAAATAAAACATATGAAAAGAAACAATTGAGTATTAATAAAGATAGTTGATATCTTTATAAAGTTAATATATTTGGAACTTTAAAATAAGTATTAAAATTATCCTTTTAAGCTGTACATTTTATTTTGCTTTTGTTTTTATTGAAGTATAGTTGACTTACAATATTATGTTAGTTCAAGTGTACAGCATAGTGATTCAGTATTTTTGAAGATTATACGCCATTATAGGTTGTTATAAGATAATGGGTATAATTCCCTGTGCTATAGAGTATATCCTTGTTGCTTAACTATTTTATATATAGTAGTTTGTATCTGTTAATCCCATACCCTTAATTTGTCCCTTCTTCCATGCCTCTCCTCTTTGGTAACCACAAGTTTGTTTCCTATGCCTGTGAGTCTCTTTCTGTTTTGCATATACATTCATTTGTATTATTTGTTAGATTCCACATATAAGTGATATCATAGTGTTTGTCTTTCTCTGTCTGACTTACTTCAGTAAGTATAATATTCTCCAGGTCCATACACGTTGCTGCAAGTGGTAGAATTTCACTCTTTTATGGTGAAGTAATAGTCCATTTTATATGTATAGTGCATCTTCTTAATCATTTGTTGGTGGGCATTTGGGTTGCTTCCATGTCTTGGCTATTGTAAATAGTGCTGCCTGCTATGAACATTGGGGTGCATGTATTTTTTCGATTTAGTGTTTTCGTTTTTTCTGGATATATACACAAGAGTGGAATTGCTGGGTCATGTGGTAGTTCTATTTTTAATTTTTCTAAGGAACCTCCATACTCTTTTCTATAGTGGCTGCACCAATTTGCATTCCTACCAATAGTGTTCGAGGGGTTCCCTTTTCTCCACATCCTTGCCAACATTTGTTACTTGTAGACTTTTTGATGATGACCATTCTGACTGGTGTGAGGTGATGTCTCATTGTGGTTTTGATTTGCATTTCTCTAATAAGTAGTGATGTTGAGCATCTTTTCATGTGCCTGTTAGTCATCTGTATGTCTTCTTAGAAAAACCTCTATTCAAGTCCTGCCAATTTTTTGATTCGATTGTTTTTTGGGATGTTGAGTTGTATGAGCTGTTTGTATATTTTGGATATTGAGCCCTTGTCAGTCACATCATTTGCAAATATTTCCTCCCATTGAGTTAAGTTGTCTTTTCATTTTGTTGATGGTTTCCTTTCCTGTGCAAAAGCCTTTAAGTTTAATTAGGTCCCATTTGTTTATTTTTGCTTTTGTTTTCTTTGCTTTAGGAGAAAGCAAAAAATATTGCTATGATTTATGTCAAAGAGTGTTCCGCCTATGTTTTCTTCTAGGAGTTTTATGGTTTCCAGTCTTACGTTTAGGTCTTTAATCCATTTTGAGCTTATTTTTGTAATGGTGTGAGGAAATGTTCTAATCTCATTGTTTTACATGTAGCTGTCCATTTTCTCCAGCACCACTTATTAAAGAGAGTGTCTTTTCTCCACTGTATATTCTTGCCTCCTTTGTCATAGATTAATTGACCATAACTGCATGGGTTTATGTCTGGGCTCTCTGTTCTATCCATTGATCTGTGTGTCTTTTTTGTGCCAGTACCATGAGTTTTTTTTTTTTACATCTTTATTGGAGTATAATTGCTTTACAATGGTGTGTTAGTTTCTGCTTTATAACAAAGTGAATCAGTTATACATATACATATGTTCCCATATCTCTTCCCTCTTGCATCTCCCTCCCTCCCACCCTCCCTATCCCACCCCTCTAGGTGGTCACAAAGCACCGAGCTGATCTCCCTGTGCTATGGGGCTGCTTTCCACTAGCTATCTGTTTTATGTTTGGTAGTGTATGTATGTCCATGCCTCTCTCCTGCTTTGTCACAGGTTACCCTTCCCCCTCCACATATCCTTAAGTTCATTCTCTAGTAGGTCTCTGTCTTTATTCCTGTCTTACCCCTGTGTTCTTCATAATATTATTTTTTTCTTCTTAAATTCCATATATATGTGTTAGCATACGGTATTTGTCTTTCTCTTTCTGACTTAATTCACTCTGTATGACAGACTCTAGGTCCAACCACCTCATTACAAATAGCTCAATTTTGTTTCCTTTTATGGCTGAGTAATATTCCATTGTATATATGTGCCACATCTTCTTTATCCATTCATCCCATGATGGACACTTAGGTTGTTTCCATCTCCGGGCTGTTGTAAATAGAGCTGCAATGAACATTTTGGTACATGACTCTTTTTGAATTATGGTTTTCTCAGGGTATATGCCCAGTAGTGGGATTGCTGGGTCATATGGTAGTTCTATTTGTAGTTTTTTAAGGAACCTCCATACTGTTCTCCATAGTGGCTGTACCAATTCACATTCCCACCAGCAGTGCAGGAGTGTTCCCTTTTCTCCACACCCTCTCCAGCATTTATTGTTTCTAGAGTTTTTGATGATGGCCATTCTGACTGGTGTAAGATGATATCTCATTGTAGTTTTGATTTGCATTTCTCTAATGATTAATGATGTTGAGCATTAATGATTAATGATGTTGAGCATACTTATACATTTTGGAGATTAATCCTTTGTCAGTTGCTTTATTTGCAAATATTTTCTCCCATTCTGAGGGTTGTCTTTTGGTCTTGTTTATGGTTTCCGTTTCTGTGCAAAAGCTTTTAAGTTTCATTAGGTCCCATTTGTTTATTTTTGTTTTTATTTCCCTTTCTCTAGGAGGTGGGTCAAAAAGGATCTTGATGTGATTTATGTCATAGAGTGTTCTGCCTATGTTTTCCTCTAAGAGTTTGATAGTTTCTGGCCTTACATTTAGGTCTTTAATCCATTTTGAGCTTATTTTTGTGTATGGTGTTAGGGAGTGATCTAATCTCATACTTTTACATGTACCTGTCCAGTTATCCCAGCACCACTTATTGAAGAGGCTGTCCTTTCTCCACTGTACATTCCTGCCTCCTTTATCAAAGATAAGGTGACCATATATGCATAGGTTTATCTCTGGGCTTTCTATCCTGTTCCATTGATCTATCTTTCTGTTTTTGTGCCAGTACCATACTGTCTTGATTACTGTAGCTTTGTAATATAGTCTGAAGTCAGGGAGCCTGATTCCTCCAGCTCCGTTTTTCGTTCTCAAGATTGCTTTGGCTATTCTTGGTCTTTTGTGTTTCCATACAAATTGTGAAATTTTTTGTTCTAGTTCTGTGAAAAATGCCAGTGGTAGTTTGATAGGGATTGCATTGAATCTGTAGATTGCTTTGGGTAGTAGGGTCATTTTCACAATGTTGATTCTTCCAAGAACATGGTATATGTCTCCATCTATTTGTATCATATTTAATTTCTTTCATCAGTGTCTTATAATTTTCTGCATAGAGGTCTTTTGTCTCCTTAGGTAGGTTTATTCCTAGATATTTTATTCTTTTTATTGCAGTGGTAAATGGGAGTGTTTTCTTGATTTCACTTTCAGATTTTTCATCCTTAGTGTATAGGAATGCCAGAGATTTCTGTGCATTAATTTTGTATCCTGCTACTTTACCAAATTCATTGATTAGCTCTAGTAGTTTTCTGGTAGTATCTTTAGGATTCTCTGTGTATAGTATCATGTAATCTGCAAACAGTGACAGCTTTACTTCTTCTCTTCCGATTTGGATTCCTTTTATTTCCTTTTCTTCTCTGATTGCTGTGGCTAAAACTTCCAAAACTATGTTGAATAAGAGTGGTGAGAGTGGGCAACCTTGTCTTGTTCCTGATCTTAGTGGAAATGCTTTCAGTTTTTCACCATTGAGGACGATGTTGGCTGTGGGTTTGTCATATATGGCCTTTATTATGTTGAGGAAAGTTCCCTCTATGCCTACTTTTTGCAGGGTTTTTATCATAAATGGGTGTTGAATTTTGTCAAAAGCTTTCTCTGCATCTATTGAGATGATCATATGGTTTTGCTCCTTCAATTTGTTAATATGGTGTATCAGATCGATTGATTTGTGTACATTGCAGAATCCTTGCATTCCTGGAATAAACCCCATTGGATCATGGTGTATGATCCTTTTAATGTGCTGTTGGATTCTGTTTACTAGTATTTTGTTGAGGATTTTTGCATCTATGTTCATCAGTGATATTGGCCTGTAGTTTTCTTTCTTTGTGACATCCTTGTCTGGTTTTGGTATCAGGGTGATGGTGGCCTTGCAGAATGAGTTTGGGAGTGTTCCTCCCTCTGCTATATTTTGGAAGAGTTTGAGAAGGATAGGTGTTAGCGCTTGTCTAAATGTTTGATAGAATTGGCCTGTGAAGCCATCTGGTCCTGGGCTTTTGTTTGTTGGAAGATTTTTAATCACAGTCTTAATTTCAGTGCTTGTGATTGGTCTGTTCATATTTTCTATTTCTTCCTGATTCAGTCTTGGCAGATTGTGCATTTCTAAGAATTTGTCCATTTCTTCCAGGTTGTCCATTTTATTTTCATAGAGTTGCTTGTAGTAATCTCTCATGATCTTTTGTATTTCTACAGTGTCGGTTGTTACTTCTCCTTTTTCATTTCTAATTCTATTGATTTGAGTCTTCTTCCTTTTTTTCTTGATGAGTCTGGCTAATGGTTTATCAATTTTGTTTATCTTCTCAAAGAACCAGCTTTTAGTCTTATTGATCTTTGCTATCGTTTCCTTCATTTCTTTTTCATTTATTTCTGATCTGATCTTTATGATTTCTTTCCTTCTGCTAACTTTGGGGGTTTTTTGTTCTTCTTTTCTCTAATTGCTTTAGGTGCAAGGTTAGGTTGTTTATTCGAGATGTTTCCTGTTTCTTAAGGTAGGATTGTATTGCTATAAACTTCCCTCTTAGAACTGCTTTTGCTGCATCCCATAGGTTTTGGGTCGTTGTGTCTCCATTGTCATTTGTTTCTAGGTATTTTTTAATTTCCTCATTGATTTATTCAGTGATCACTTCGTTATTAAGTAGTGTATTGTTTATCATCCATGTGTGTGTTTGTGTTTTTTACAGATCTTTTCCTGTAATTGATATCTAGTCTCCTAGCGTTGTGGTTGGAAAAGATACTTTATACAATTTCAATTTTCTTAAATTTACCAAGGCTTGATTTGTGACCCAAGATATGATCTATCCTGGAGAATGTTCCATGAGCACTTGAGAAAAATGTGTATTCTGTTGTTTTTGGATGGAATGTCCTATAACTATATATCAATTAAGTCCATCTTGTTTAATGTATCATTTACAGCTTGTGTTTCCTTATTTATTTTCATTTTGGATGATCTGTCCATTGGTGAAAGTGGGGTGTTAAAGTCCCCTACTATGAATGTGTTACTGTCGATTTCCCCTTTTATGGCTGTTAGTATTTGCCTTATGTATTGAGGTGCCCCTATATTGGGTGCATAAATATTTACAATTGTTATATCTTCTTCTTGGATCAATCCCTTGATCATTATGTAGTGTGTTTCTTTATCTCTTATAATAGTCTTTATTTTAAAGTCTATTTTGTCTGATATGAGAATTGCTACTCCAGCTTTCTTTTGGTTTCCATTTGCATGGATTATCTTTTTCCATCCCCTCACTTTCAGTCTGTATGTGTTTCTAGGTCTGAAGTGGGTCTCTTGTAGACAGCATATATATGGGTCTTGTTTTTGTATCCATTCAGCCAGTCTGTGTCTTTTGGTGGGAGCATTTAGTCCATTTACATTGAAGGTAATTATCAATATGTATGTTCCTATTCCAATTTTCTTAATTGTTTTGGGTTCGTTATTGTAGGTCTTTTCCTTCTCTTGTGTTGTTTGCCTTGAGAAGTTCCTTTAGCATTTGTTGTAAAGCTGGTTTGGTGGTGCTGAACTCTTTCAGCTTTTGCTTGTCTGTAAAGGTTTTAATTTCTCCATCAAATCTGAATGAGATCCTTGCTGGGTAGAGTAATCTTGGTTGCAGGTTTTTCTCCTTCATCACTTTAACTATGTCCTGCCACTCCCTTCTGGCTTGCAGAGTTTCTGCTGAAAGATCAGCTGTTAACCTTATGGGGATTCCCTTGTATGTTATTTGTTGTTTTTCCCTTGCTGCTTTTAATATGTTTTCTTTGTATTTAATTTTTGACAGTTTGATTAGTATGTGTCTTGGTGTATTTCTCCTTGGATTTATCCTGTATGGGACTCTCTGTGCTTCCTGGACTTGATTAACTATTTTCTTTCCCATATTAGGGAAGTTTTCAACTATAATCTCTTCAAATATTTTCTCAGTCCCTTTCTTTTTGTCTTCTTCTTCTGGAACCCTTATAATTCGAATGTTGGTGTGTTTAATGTTGTCCCAGAGGTCTCTGAGACTGTCCTCAGTTCTTTTCATTCTTTTTTCTTTATTCTGCTCTGCAGTAGTTATTTCCACTATTTTATCTTCCAGGTCACTTATCTGTTCTTCCGCCTCAGTTATTCTGCTGTTGATCCCATCTAGAGTATTTTTCATTTAATTTATTTTGTTGTTCATCATTGCTTGTTTCATCTTTAGTTCTTGTATGTCCTTGTTAAATGTTTCTTGCATTTTCTCTATTCTATTTCCAAGATTTTGGATCATCTTTATTATCATTATTCTGAATTCTTTTTCAAGTAGACTGCCTATTTGCTCTTCATTTGTTAGGTCTGGTGGGTTTTTATCTTGCTCCTTCATCTGCTGTGTTTTTTTCTGTCTTCTCATTTTGCTTATCTTACTGTGTTTGGGGTCTCCTTTTTTCAGGCTGCAGGTTCGTAGTTCCCGTTGTTTGTGGTGTCTGTCCCCAGTGGCTAAGGTTGGTTCAGTGAGTTGTGTAGGCTTCCTGGTGGAGGGGACTAGTGCCTGTGTTCTGGTGGATGAGGCTGGATCTTGTGTTTCTGGTGGGCAGGTCCACGTCTGGTGGTGTGTTTTAGGGTGTCTGTGAACTTATTATGATTTTAGGCAGCCTCTCTGCTAATGGGTGGGGTTGTGTTCCTGTCTTGCTAGTTGTTTGGCATAGGGTGTCCAGCACTGTAGCTTTCTGGTGGTTGAGTGAAGCTGGGTACTGGTGTTGAGATGGAGATCTCTGGGAGATTTTCGCCGTTTGATATTATGTGGAGCTGGGAGGTCTCTTGTGGACCAGTGTCCTGAAGTTGGCTCTCCCACGTCAGAGGCACAGCACTGACTCCTGGCTGCAGCACCAAGAGCCTTTCATCCACATGGCTCAGAATAAAAGGGAGAAAAAGTAGAAAGGAAAGAAAGAGAGAGAGATTGAGAGAGAGAGAGAGAGAGAGAAAGGAGAGAGGGAGGGAGGGAGGAAGGAAGGAGGGAAGGAAAGAAAGAAAGAAAGAAAAAGTAACAAGATAAAATAAAATAAAGTTATTAAAATAAAAAAGAATTAAGAAAAACAATTTTTTTAAAGAAAAACAAACAAACAAAAAACCCCCCAAAAAACAAAAACAAAAAAACGGATGGATAGAATCCTAGGACAAATGATGGAAGCAAAGCTATACAGACAAAATCTCACACAGAAGCATACACATACACACTCACAAAAAGAGAAAAAATAATAAATCTTGCTCTCAAAGTCCACCTCCTCAATTTGGGATGATTCGTTGTCTATTCATGTATTCCACAGATGCAAGATACATCAAGTTGATTGTGGAGCTTTAATCCACTGCTTCTGAGGCTGCTGGGAGAGATTTCCCTTTCTCTTCTTTGTTCTCACAGCTCCTGGGGCTCAGCTTTGGATTTGGCCCCGCCTGTGTGTGCATGTAGGTCGCTGGAGGGTGTCTGTTCTTCGCTCAGACAGGATGGGGTTAAAGGAGCAGCTTCTTTGGGGACTCTGGCTCACTCAGGCCAGGGGGAGGGAGAAGTACGGAGTTGGGGTGAGCCTGCAGCGGCAGAGGCCAGCATGACATTGCACCAGCCTGAGGCGCGCTGTGCGTTCTCCCGGGGAAGTTGTCCCTGGATCCCGGGACCCTGGCAGTGGCAGGATGCACAGGCTCCCCGGAAGGGAGGTGTGGAGAGTGACCTGTGTTCGCACACAGGCTTCTTGGTGGAGGCAGCAGCAGCCTTAGCATCCTGTGCCCATCTCTGAGGTCCGCACTTTTAGCCGCGGCTTGCGCCCGTCTCTGGAGCTCCTTTAAGCAGCCCTCTTAATCCCCTCTCCTTGCACACCAGGAAACAAGGAGGGAAGAAAAAGTCTCTTGCCTCTTTGGCAGGTCCAGACTTTTCCCCAGACTCCCTTCCAGCTAGCCGTTGAGCACTAACCCCCTGCAGGCTGTGTTCACACCGCCAACCCCAGTCCTCTCCCTGCGCTCTGACTGAAGCCCGAGCCTCAGCTCCCAGACCTGCCCACCCCAGAGGGTGAGCAGAGAAGCCTCTCGGGCTGGTGAGTGCCGGTCAGCACTGATCCTCTGTGCGGGAATCTCTCCGCTTTGCCCTCTGCACCCCTGTTGCTGTGCTCTTCTCCATGGCTCCGAAGCTTTCCCTCTCCACCACCTGCAGTCTCTGCCTGCGAAGGGGCTTCCTAGTGTGTGGAAACCTTTCCTCCTTCACAGCTCCCTCCCACTGGTGCAGGTCCCACCCCTACCCTTTTGTCTCTGTTTATTCTTTTTCCTTTTGCCCTACCCAGGTACGTGGGGAGTTTCTTGCCTTTTGGGAGGTCTGAGGTCTTCTGCCAGCGTTCAGTAGGTGTTCTGTAGGAGTTCCAAGTGTAGATGTATTTCCAGTGTATCTGTGGAGGGGAAGGTGATCTCTGCGTCTTACTCTTCCACCATCTTCCCCTCGTCCCCCATGATGTTTTGATTATTGGAGCTTTGTAGTATAGTCCGAAGTCCTGTGGGGTGATACCTCCGGCTTTGTTTTTTTCCTCAATATTGCTTTGGCAATTTGGGGTCTTTTGTCGTTCCATATTAATTTTAGGATTATTTGTTCTAGTTGCATGAAAAATGTTATGGGTATTTTGATAGGGATTACATTAAATCTGTAGATTGCTTTGGGTAGTATGGCCATTTTAACAATATTAATTCTTCTAATGTGAGAGTACAGGATATCTTTGTATTTCTTTGTATCATCTTCATTTTCCTTCATCAGTATTTTATAGTTTTCAGAGTATAGGTCTTTTACCTCCTTGGTTAAATTTATTCCTAGGTGTTTTTCTTTTTGATGCGATTTTAAACAGGATTATTCTTTTTGCTCTCTTTCTCATGGTTCATTATTGGTGTATAGAAAAGCAACAGATTTTTGTATATTAATCTTGTATCCCGCAACTTTACTGAATTCATTTATTCTAACAGTTTTTTGGTGGAGACTTAAGGGTTTTCTATGTATATAGTATCATGTCATCTATAAATAATGACGGTTTTACTTCTTTCTTTACAATTTGGTTGCTTTTTATTTCTTTTTCTTGTCTGATTGCTGTGGCTAGGAATTCCAATACTATGTTAAATAGAAGCAATGAGAGTGGGCATCCTTTTCTTGTTCCTGAGTTTAAAAGGAATACTTGCAGCTTTTCACCATTGAGTATTACAATGGCTGTGGGTTTCTTGTAAATGACCTTTACTATGCTGAGATATGTTTCCTCTGTACCCACTTTGGTGAGAGTGTGTATTGTGAATGGTTGTTGAATTTTGTCAAATGCTTTTTCTATGTCTATTGAGATGATCATGTGATTTTTATCTTTCCTTTTTTTTAATATGGTGTGTCACATTGATTTACTTATGTTGAAACATCCTTGTGACCCTGGAAAAATCCACCTTGATCATGGTATATGATTCTTTCTAGGTATTGTTGGGTTTGGTTTGCTAATGCTGCTTTGTTGAGGATTTTTGCATCTATATTCATCAAATATATTGGCCTGTAATTTTCTCTGTTTCTTTTTGTAGTGTCCTTGGTTTTGATATCAAGGTAATGATGGACTCATAGAATGAATTTGAGAGTGTTCCCTCCTCTTCAATTTTTTGGAATAGTTTGAGAAAGAGCAGTATTAGTTCTTCTTTATGTGTTTGGTAAAATTCCCCTGGGAAGCGGTCTGGTCCTGTACTTTTGTTTGCTGGGAGGTTTTTTTTTATTACATATCCAATTTCACTTCTAGTGATAGGTCTGTCAGATTGTCTGTTTATCCTTGCCTCAGTCTTGGCAAGCTGTATGTTTTTAGAAATTTGTCCATTTCTCCTAGGTTGTCCAATTTGTTGGCATATAACTGTTCATAGTATTCTCTTATGATTTTTTTTGTATGTCTGTGATATGGGCTGTTATTTCTCCTCTTTCATTTTTTATTTTGTTTATTAGGTCCTCCGTCTTTTCTTCTTGGTGAGCCTGGCTTAAAGGTTTATTAATTTTGTTTATCTTTTCACAAAACCAGCTCTTGGTTTAATTGATCTTTTCTATTTTTTTTAACTTCTATTTTATTTATTTCCTCTCTGATCTTTATTATTTCCTTCCTTCTGTTGACTTTAGGCTTTGTTCTTCTTTTTCTAATTCTTTTAGGTGGCAGGTTAGGTTGTTTATTTGAGATTTTCCTTAGTTCTCGAGGAAGGCCTGTATTGTTATGAACTTCCCTCTGAGATCTGCTTTTGCTGCATCCCATAGATTTTGTAAAGTTGTGTTTTCATTTATGTTTGTCTCAAAGTATTTTCTGATTTCCTCTTTGATTTCATTGTTGACCCATTGGTTTTTTAGTAACATGTTGTTTAGTCTCCACATCTTTGTTCTTTTCTCATTTTTCTTTCTGTAGTTAATTTTTAGTTTCATACTGTTGTGGTCAGAAAAAATGCTTGATATAATTTTTATTCTCTTAAATTTGCTAAAGCTTGTTTTGTGATGTAGTATGTGATCCATCCTGGGGACTGTTCCGTGTGCACTTGAAAAGAATATGTGTTCTAATTTCTTCAGATGTAATGTCCTGTAGATATCAGTTAAGTGCAACAGTCTGTTGTGTCATTTAAGACCTCTGTTGCCTTACTGATTTTCTGTCTGGATGATCTGTTTATTGATGTCAGTGAGGTATTAAAATCTCCTACTACTATTGCGTTACTGTTAATTTCTCCCTTTATGTCTGTTAGTATTTACTTTATATATTTAGGTGCTCTTGTATTGGGTACGTATATGTCAGTGAATGTAATATCCTCTTTCTGTATTGATCCCTTTATCATTATATAATGCCCTTCTTGATCTTTTGTTATAGCTTTGTTTTAAAGTCTATTTTGTCTGGTATGAGTATTGTTCCCCCTGCTTTCTTGTCATTTCTGTTTGCATGAAATACCTTTTTTCATTCCCTCACTTTGAGTTTGTGTGTGTCTTTCACCCTGAAGTGAGTCTCTTGTAGGCAGCATATAGAAAGGTCTTATTTTTTATTCATTCAGCCACCCTGTGTATTTTGATCAGAGCATTTAGTCCATTGACATTTAAAGTAATTATTGATAGGTATGTACTTATGGACATTTTATTACTTTTTTCCAGTTGTTTCTGTAGTTCTTCTCTGTTCATTTCCTTTTGTTTCTCCCATTGTGGTTTGATAATTTTCTTTTGTAGTGTGCTTAAGTTCCTTTCTGTTTGGTTTTTGTGTATCTTTGGTAGGTTTTTGATTTGTGGGTACTATGGGTTCATTTATGTTGACTCATAATTATATCTACTTACTTTAAACTGATAGTCATTTAAGTTCAAACACATTCTAAAAGATCTACATATTATACTCCCCTCTCCCACATTTTGTGTTTTTGAAGCCATATTTTACATCTTCATGCTTATCCCTTTACTGTTTATTGTAGTTATAATTGCCTTTACAAATTTTTAGTTTTTAATCTACATACTGACTTATTTAAGTGATCTTCAGTCCTTATTATATATTTGCCTTATATATATTGCCTTCCTTATTATATATTTGCCTTCCTTATTGGGATTTTCCTTTTCCTATATATTCTTACTTCTTTTCCATTTAGAGTAGACCCTTCACATTTCATTTAAGGTGGGTTTAGTATTGCTGAATTCTTTTAATTTCTGCTTGTCTGAGAAGTTCTTCATCTCTCCTATTCTAAATGATAATCTTGCTGGGTAGAGAATCCTAGGTTGCAGGTTTTTCCCCTTTCAGGGCTTTGAATGTATCATGCCACTCCCTTCTGGTCTACAGAGTTTCTGCAGAGAAATCAGCTGATAGCCTTATTGGGGTTCCCTTGTATATGACTCTGTTTTTCTCTTGCTGCCTTTAGAATTCTCCCTTTAACTTTTGCCATTTTAATTATGTCTTGGTGTGAGTCTGTTGGGGTTCTTCTTGTTTGGGACCCTTTGTGATTCCTGTACAAGGATATCTGTTTCCTTCTTTAGGTTTGGGAAGTTTTCAGCAATAATTTCTTTAAATATGTTTTTGATCCCCTTCTCTCTCTCTTCTCTTTCTGGAACCTCTGTAATGTGAATGTTGGCACTTTTTATGTTATCCCATAGATCTTGTGTGTTGCTTTGGTTTTTTTTCATTTGTCTTTCTGTCTGCTGTTCTGACTGGGTGATTTCCATTACTCTATCTTCCAGGTCACATATGCGTTCTTGTGTCATTTAGTCTGAGATTCAGTGCTTCTAGAGTGCTTTATCAAAAATAGGTAATTGAATTATTTATTTTTGATTGGGTCTTCTGTATAGTTTCTAGTTCCTTGTTAAAATGATCTGTGCTTAGATCAATTCTCTTTCCTAATTCAGTTATCATTTTTATTACCAATGTTTTCAACTCATTGTGGTAGACTGATTATCTCTGTTTCATTATTTTTTCAGGGCTTTTTCAATTGAGTGTAGTTCCTCTTCCATTTCACTTAGCTATCTCTGTCTCTATGAATTTTGGTGGAACATTTATATATTATGGTCTTGAAGGGGCGTTTTTATGTGGGAGTGTCCCTAAATAGACTGTGTGTGCCCAGTGTCTTTGGTGTGGACACCAGTCACATCTTTCCTCAGGGTGTGCTTGTCACTATCAGCTTGGTAGGGTGTGTGGCTGGTGTTGAAGGAACTAGAGTCTGTGCAGGGTGTAAGACAGGACTTCCTCTCTGCTCATTGGCCTATCACAGGCAGGGTCTGCTCCCAAGTTGCTACAGCAGAAGCCCTAAGGGTTGGGCCTGAGCTGGTTCTGTTCTCTTTAAATGTTGTGTTTTTCCTTCTCCCTCCACTGGGGCCTTTGCCCCAAAGGAGGGGAGTGCTGAAATAAGTTGGGCTTATGTGCATACAGAGGTACAATGCACTACCTGTGTATGTGTCTCTGGCTCTGCTCAGACACAGCCCAAGGTTGCATCTTTTCCCCTCTTGTGGTAGTCCCAGATCTAGTGTTATGTTGTGGCATGGTGTGGGCAGTGTCAGAGCATTTGCTCAGCTGGACTGGGAATCATGGTGTCTTGGTCACAGGAATTCTAGCAGCTGCACTGCTGTCAGAAGCCTGGGCTTCTGGGGTGCTGTTTGAGTCAGCACCAACAATGGCTGCTGCTGTACCACCTGGACCTCATCCCATGCCCCCCACTTCACTTCTGCATCCCTAGGTTGAGTCTTTTCCCAGGAACTGGCTGCCCTAGATCCAGTGCCAAGTTGTGTTGTGGAGTGGGTGCTACCTCACCACACTCCCCCCTCAGCTTGGACTGGGGAGTGTGGTGAGATCGCAACTACTAAGGCAGACCTCTGTTAGCTCTGTCTGTTGGCAAGCCAGCCCCTGTGCACTCCTCACGAGTGGAGTCTAGGCCTCTCCAGCTTTTCTATCTGTCATAGCATTTCTCCAGGCAGCCAAGTGGGCTTGTATCCTCCATGTAGGACCCCAGGATTGGGACGCCCAGTTGTGGCTCTTCCATCTTACTCCCAAAGGTGAGCGTCTGCCTGTGTACTCTCCATTTTCCTCTTAGTCCCCTCGCAGGGGCACAGGTCTCAACCCAATGTTTTTCTTCCCATTCTACCCAATTATGTAAGTATCTTTCTTGCAGCCTTGATTGTATAGGAGTTTTTCTGCCAGTTTCCAGTTAGTTTTGCATGAGAATTGTTCTACATATAGAGGTATTTTTGATGTGTTTTAGTGGAGGGAGGTGAGCTCCACATCCTCTTACTCCACCATCTTGGTCCCCCTTCTCTATTTCACTTTTAATGTTGCTTATTTCATGCCTAAATTTAAAAAAAACGAAAGCTTTAGTGGGTAAAGAGAACAGAACCCCTTTGCAAACTTTAGATGACTTAGTCTAGCTTCCTTCCAATAAAGATGGCTACCTACATTGCTGAAATATATGATTATACATGAAATATATCTCACTAAAATGAAGAGAAAGAAGTAGAAAAACTAAACTTTATGGGGTCATTATAAGAAATTAAAATTTAATTACTAAGTAATAACTTTACTTTTTAAACCAAGTTACCTTAAGAATCTTCCTGCTTCTTGAGGTAGAAAACCAAAATAAACAGTAAATTTATAATTTTGGTAATTTTGGAGTAGAGATGATGATTCACAATAATTTGAGATATGTGCAACAATTGTAACGTTAAAAAATCTGTGATTTCGTTTGGTGGCAGAGTCCCAATTGTTATTATTACTGTGGCTGGTTGACTGTATTCATTATTGAAAGAAATACATTCTGATAGAGATTGGTGAAAATAAGAATGCAATTCCTTTTCTCCCTCAAGTTCGTGTTCTCCAGATTAAGAAGCTGAGACAGTAAACATCTAGTTAATCGGGTGTTACCCAGATTGCAAAGCTGATGTCTTTGGCTATCTTTTTTAACCATGTCCACCAATTCTTCATTTCATTTTGTTCAGTGTCATCAAAGGCTTACTTTCTGAAATCTAATTAATATAGATGAAATATGAACCATTAGATATTTGGAAAGCATGAGACATAACTTTTTAAATTATCTGTCTCTGGAGTTTCAAATGCCAAGTTGCATTGCCTGAAGTTCCAAGTTACACTAGCTAAGGAATACTGATTACATCAGCAGTGCTTCTGGTGCTGAGAAAAAAGAAAGAGTAAAACTGAACTGAATCAAAACTGCTTTGGAGAATTTATTTCATCACTCAGCAGAAGTCTACCTAAAAATACAAGTAGAACACACAAGTAATATCATCAGAGTCAATGAGATTTTCCTTTAAGAAGGTACTTGAATGAAAACCAATAACTAGCACTTCAAAACACATCTGTTCAGTATAGATGTGTTTTATTTTACTCCAGTATGCTTTTCGGGAAACATTCTTATCTTCGTCTTAGATTTTCATTCAATTAAAAGGTTAACCTTAGTAGAATGAGTTGGTTCCTAGTCGGCTGTATACACATGCCTATGAAGAAACTTATTTTGTGCCTGCAGTATGTCAGGCACAGAGCAACATTATAGAACCTTTACCAGGCTTCTTGTATACAAGTTTGTTGTCAAAAAATGTACCATGTCTCACTGAGCTCCCTAAGATAAGTTAACTTTTTTCGTTTGTTTTTCAACTACATCTGCCTATCTTGAGCAGATTATCACAAGAATCTGCATTTCTTTCAAAAGTTGAAGGAGATAATATCAACATCTGTTTCTCCAGAGAAAGAATCTTACATTTATTTAAATTTATGTACAGAGAAAACACAGTCACATTTTATTTTATTGTGCTGAAGTATTAAAGTGACTTAAAATTAAAAGCTATCTCCCCTTTCCCTAACAACTTCCTCTCATTGGTTTATTTTTTGCTTTGAAAACATCATGTGTTCCTTTGTTCAGATAATTTTTACTTTCTTCTTCTGGGTCTAAGTGATAAGCTGATTTTGATATGGCACTTTTCTCCAGGCAGTTTTTCTAAGTAATTCCAGGGAGCAACAGTCACAGAATTAACAAGAGTGCCTATTTAGAATCCAGATTCCTGGGCTCCACTAAAGAGCTATTGAATCAGAGGCTTTGGTAATTAGCTCAGGAGCCTGCATTTTGACAGGCTCCTCAAATGAGCCTCATTTTCACTACAGTTTGACAACCACTGCTTTTGAGTATAAAGTATTTCAGCTTTGGACAGAAAACTGCTAATAAGAACTATTTATATAAAAGCCACCATACAATATAGTTCTCTGTAGAACTGAGATAATGGCATTCATTTTTTCTTATATTTATATAGTTTTAAACCTACTAAATAGGAATTATTAACAAATTAGTCTATCTTTGCTAAGTGTAGCTGGAATTTTAAATCTCATCTTAAAAAAGGTTCCAGTCAATTCTATATGAAAATCAACTAGTAAAAATATGCTTTAATTCATCAGATAAATGTAGGCATCCATTGTGTACTTACTTTGTGGTATTCAGCTGAACCATGGGGTCCTGTGATACATAATGTGTTTTAGAGGTAAGAGCACTCTTGTTATTGTCGTTATTGTTATTGAAGTACAGTTAATGTACACTATCAGGTAAACAATATAGTGATTTACAGTTTTTAAAAGTTGTATTCCACTTACAGTTATAAAACACTGACTATATTGCCTGTGTTGTACAATATATCCTTATAGCTTACTTATTTTATACATAGTAATTTGTACCTCTTAATCCCCTACCCCTATCTTGCCCCTCCCCCTTCCCCTCTCCCCACTGGTAACCACTAGTTTGTTTATCTGTGAGTCCGTTTCTTTTTTGTTATATTCACTATTTTATTTTTTAGATTATATATATAAGTGATATTATACAGTATTTCTTTCTCTGACTTATTTTTTAAAAATATTTATTTAATTTATTTTGGCTGTGTTGGTCTTCATTGTGGTGTGCGGGCGTCTCTTTAGTTGTGGTGCACATGCTCCAGGGCACGTGGGCTCTGTAGTTTTTGTGGCACATGGGCTCTCTCATTGAAGCACGCAAGCTCAGTAGTTGTGGCGCATGGGCTTAGTTGCCCCGTGGCATGTGGAATCTTAGTTCCCCAACCGGGGATCAAACCTGGGTCCCCTGCATTGGAAGGCAGATTCTTTACCACTGGACCACCAAGGAAGTCCCGCTGACTTATTTAACTTAGGCTAAAACCCTCCAGGTCCATCCATGTTGTTGCAAATGGCAAAATTTCATTGTTTCTTTCAATGTTTCTTCATTGTTTCTTATCTCTGTATAGAATTCCATTGTGTGTGTGTGTGTGTGTGTATATATGTAGATGTATATATATGTATATATACTGCATCTTCTTTATCCATTCATCTGTTGTTGGATACTTAGGTTGCTTCCATATTTTGGCAATCATAAATAATGCTGCTTTGAACATTGGGATGCATGAATCTTTTTGAATTAGTGTTTTCGTTTTTTGGGGGATAAATACCCTAGAGTGGAATTGCTGGGTCATATGACAGTTCTATTTTTAGATATACTGTTTTCTACAGTGATGCACCAATTTACATTCTCACAAAGAGTGCATGAGGGTGTCCCTTTTCTCCACATCCTTGCCAATATTTGTTTGTATTCTTTTTGATGATAGCCATTCTGACAGATGTGAAGTGATATCTCATTGTGGTTTTAATTTGCATTTCCCTGATGATTAATGATATCGAGCATCTTTTCATGTACCTGTTGCCCCTGTGTATGTCTTCTTTGGAAAAATGTCTATTTAAGTTTTCTGCCCATTTTTAATATATATTTTTTGATGTTGAGTTGTATAAGCTGTTTATATATTTTGGATATTAACCCCTTATCGGTCATATAATTTTCGAATACTTTCTCCCATTACGTCAGTTGTCTTTTCATTTTATCAATGGTTTCCTTTGCTGTGCGGAAGCTTTTAAGTTTAATTAGTTCCCATTTACTTATTTTTGCTTTAGGAGACAGATCCAAAAAAATATTGCTACAATTTATCTCAAAGAGTGTTCTGCCTATGTTTTCTTCTAGGAGTTTATGGTTTCCAATCTTACATTTAGGTCTTTAATCAATTTTGAGCTCATTTTTGTAATAGTGTGAGGAAATGTTCTAATCTCATTGTTTTACATGTTGCTGTCCAGTTTTCCCAGCACCACTTATTGAGCAGACTGTCTTTTCTTCATTGTGTATGCTTGCCTTCCTTGTCATAGATTAATTGACCATAAGTGCATTAATTTTTTTCTGGGCTCTGTATTCTGTTCCATTGATCTGTGTGTCTGTTTTTGTGCCAGTGCCATACTGTTTTGATTTCTGTAGCTTTGTACTATAGTCTGAAGTTAGGGTGTGAGATTCCTCCAGTTCTGTTGTTCTTTATCAAGACTGTTTTGACAATGTGGGGCCTTTTGTGTTTCTGTACAAATTTTAAAATTATTTGTTCTATTTCTGTGAAAAATGTCATGGATATTTTGATAGGGATTGCACTGAACTGTAGATTTCCTTGGGTGGGTAGTATGGTCATTTTAACAATATTAATTTTTCCAAAACATGAACACTATATCTTTCCATCTGTTTGTGTCATCTTCAATCTCTTCATCAGTGTCTTATAGTTTTCCAAGGTCTTTTATGATACTTCCTTAGGGAGATTTATTCCTAGGTATTTTATTCCTTTTGATATGATTATAAATGGGATTGTTTCCTTAATTTCTCTTTCTGATAGTTCATTGTTAGTGTAGAGAAAAGCAACTAATTTCTGTATATTAATTTTGTATCCTGTAACTTTACTATATTCATTGATGAGCTCTAGTAGTTTTTTGATGGTGTCTTTAGGATTTTCTGTGTATAGCATCATGTCACCTGCAAATAGTGAGTTTTGCTTCTTTTCCAAGTTGGATTCCTTTTATTTCTTTTTCTTGTATGATTGCTGTGGCTAAATTGCCAATACTATGTTGAATAAAAGTGGTGAAAGTGGGCATCCTTGACTTCTTCCTGATTTTAGAGGAAATGCTTTCTGCTTTTCACTGTTGAGTATGATGTTAGCTGTGGGTTTGTTGTATATGGCCTTTATTATGTTGACATATGTTCTCCTTGTGCCAACTTTCTGGAGAGTTTTTATCATAAATAGATGCTGGATTTTTAAAATGCGTTTTCTTCATCTACTGAGATGATCATGTGGCTTTTATTCTTCAATTTGTTAATGTTGTATGTCACATTGATTGATTTGCAGATATTGAAAAATCCTTGCATCCCTGGGTTAAATCCTACTTGGTCATGGTGTATGATCCTTTTGCTGATTTGCTGGATTGGGTTTGCTAATATTTTGTTGAGGATTTTTGCATCTGTGTTCATCAGTGATATTGACCTTGTAATTTCCTTTTTTTATGATGTGTTTATCTGGTTTTGGTGTCAGGCTGTTGCTGGCCTCATAGAATAAGTTCAAAAGCATTCCTTCCTCTGCTATTTTTTGGAATAGTTTGAGGAGGATGGTTGTTAACTCTTCTCTAAATGTTTGGTAGAATTTACCTGTGAAGCTCCCTGGCCCTGGACATTTCGTTTGCTGGGAGCTTTTTAAATTACTGATTCAGTTCCATTACTGGTAATTGGTCTGTTCCTGTTTTCTATTTCTTTTTAGTGCAGGAGATTGTATGTTTCTAGGATTTTTTTCATTTCTTCTAGATTGTCCATTTTACTGGCATGTAGTTGTTCATAGTACTTTTTTATGATTCTTTGTATTTCTGTGGTGTTGGTTGTAACTTCTCCTTTTTCATTTCTGATTTTATTGATTTGCACCCTCTTTTTTTCTTGATGAGTCTGGCTAAAGGTTTATCAATTTTGTTTATCTTTTCAAAGAACCGGCTCTTAGTTTCATTGATCTTTTCAATTGTTTTTTTAGTCTCTATTTCTGCTCTGATCTTTATGATTTCTTTCCTTCTATTACCTTTGAGTTTTGTTTGTCCTTCTTTGTCTAGCTCTTTTAGATGTAAGGTTATGTTGTTAATTTGAGATTTTTCTTGTTTCCTGAGGTAAGCTTGTATTGCTATAAACTTCCCTCTTAGAATTGCTTTTGCCGTGTCCCATAGATTTTGGATTGTTGTGTTTTTGTTTTCATTTGTGTCCTGATATTTTTTTATTTCCTCTTTGATTTCTTCTGTGATCCATTAGTTGTTTAGTAGCATATTGTTTAGCTTCCACGTGTTTGTGTTTTTTGCAGTTTTTTTGTCTTGTAATTTCTAGTCACATTGTGTGTGGGTGTTGTGGTCAGAAAAGAAGCTTGATATGATTTCAGTTTTCTTAAGTTTACTGAGACTTGTGACCTAGCATGTGATCTATCCTGGAAAATGTTCCATGTGCACTTGAAAAGAATATGTATTCTACTGCTTTTGGATGGAATGCTCTCTCTATATATTGATTAAGTCTATCTGATCTAATGTGTTATTTGAGGCCAGTGTTTCCTTATTGATTTTCTAGCTGGATAATCTGTCCATTGATGTCAGTAGCGTTTTTTTCTTAATTAATTAATTTTTGGCTGTGTTGGGTCTTCGTTTCTGTGTGAGGGCTTTCTCTACTTGCGGCAAGCGGGGGCCACTCTTAATCGCGGTGTGCAGGCCTCTCACTATCGCAGCCTCTCTTGTTGCGGAGCACAGGCTCCAGACGCACAGGCTCAGTAGTTGTGGCTCATGGGCCTAGTTGCTCTGAGGCATGTGGGATCTTCCCAGACCAGGGCTCGAACCCGTGTCCCCTGCATTGGCAGGCAGATTCTCAACCACTGCACCACCAGGGAAGCCCTAAGTAGCGTTTTAAAGTCCCCAACTATTACTGTGTTACTGGCGATTTTTCCCATTATATCTGTTAATACTTGTTTTATGTTTAGGTGCTCCTATGTTGGGTGCATATGTATTTACAGTTGTTATATCTTCTTCTTGGATTGAGCCCTTCATCGTTGTGTAATGTGTTTCTTTCTCTCTTTTAACAGTTCTTATTTTAAAGTCTATTTTTTTTCTGATATAAATATTGCTACCCCAGCTTTCTTTTGATTACCACTTGCATGGAATGCCTTTTTTCCATCCCCTCACTTTCAGATCTGAAGTGAGTCTCTTGTAGATAGCATATATACGGGTCTTGTTTTGGTATCCATTCATCTATTTCATGTCTTTTGATTGGAACATTTAGTCCATTTACATTTAAAATAATTATTGATATGTATGTTCTCATTGCCAATTTTTTAATTGTTTTGGGGTTGTTTTTGTAGGTCTTTTTTTATTCCTTTCTTCTTTTGTTCTCTTGTGATTGGATGACTATCTTCAGTGTTATGTATAGATTCCTTTTTTGTATGTGTATCTATTATCAATTTTTGGTTTATGGCTAACGTGAGGTTTATATATAGCAATCTATATATACATGTGATTGTTGTAAGTTGCTGATCTCTTAATTTCAAATGCATTTTAACAATCCTGGATTTGTACTCTCCTCCCCTCAAAATTACTCTTTTTGATATCATATTTTACATATAATTGTTTTGTATATCTCTTACCTGCTTATTGTAGATATAGATGATTTTACTACTTTTGTCTTTTAACTTTCCTACTAGCTTTTTGCATGGATGATTTCCTACCTTTACTATATGTTTGCCTTTACCAGTGAGCTTTTTCCTTTCGTGGTTTTCATGTTTCTTGTTGTGTCCTTTTCTTTTTTATTTAGAGAAGTTCCTTTAACATTTCTTGTAAAGGTGGTTTGGTGGTGCTGAACTCTTTTAGCTTTTGCCTGTCTGTGAAACTGTTGATCTCTCCATCAAATATGAATGAAAGCTTTGCTTGGTAGAGTATTCTTGGTTTTTCCTTTCATCACTTTAAAATATATTGTGCCAATCCCTTCTGGCCTACAGAGTTTATGTGGAAAAATCAGCTGATAGTGTTATGGGGGTTCCCTTGTATGTAATGTGTTCCTTTTCCCTTGCTTCTTTTAATATTCTCTTTTTACCTTTAATTTTTGCCATTTTAGTTACAGTGTGTCTTTTTAAAAAAGTTTATTGGATTATAGTTTGTTTACAATGTTGGGTTAGTTTCAGGAGAACAGCAGAGTGATTAAGTTATATGTATACATATATTCATTACTTTTCAGATTCTTTAGGTTATCACAGAATATTGAGTAGAGTTTCCTGTGCTAGACAGTGGGTCCTTGTTGGTTATCTATCTTATATATAGTAGTGTGTGTACGTTAATCCCAAGCTCCTGATTTATCCCTCCCCCTTCACGTTTCTGCTTTGGTAACCATAAGGTATTTTTTATATCTGAAAGTCTGTTTCCGTTTTGTAAATAAGTTCATTTGAATCTTTTTTTAAAATTACATTCCACATATAAATGATATCATATATTTGTCTTTCTCGGGTTTTTTTTTTACATCTTTACTGGGGTATAATTGCTTTACAATGGTGTGTTAGTTTCTGGTTTATAACAAAGTGAATCAGCTATGCATATACATATGTTCCCATATCTCTTCCCTATTGCATCTCCCTCCCTCCCACCCTCCCTATCCCACCCCTCCAGGTGGTCACAAAGCACCGAGCTGATCTCCCTGTGCTATGCGGCTGCTTCCCACTAGCTATCTACCTTACGTTTGGCAGTGTATATATGGCCATGCCTCTCTCACGCTTTGTCACAGCTTACCCTTCCCCCTTGCCATATCCTCAAGTCCATTCTCTAGTAGGTCTGTGTCTTTATTCCTGTCTTACTCCTAGGTTCTTCATGACATTTTTTCCCTTAAATTCCATATATATGTGTTAGCATACGGTATTTCTCTTTCTTTTTCAGAATTACTTCACTCTGTATGACAGACTCTAGGTCTATCCACTCCATTATAAATAGCTCAATTTCGTTTCTTTTTATGGCTGAGTAATATTCCATTGTATATATGTGCCACATCTTCTTTATCCATTCATCCAATGATGGACACTTAGGTTGTTTCCATCTCCTGGCTATTGTAAATAGAGCTGCAATGAACATTTTGGTACATGACTCTTTTTGAATTATGGTTTTCTCAGGGTATATGCCCAGTAGTGGGATTGCTGGGTCATATGGTAGTTCTATTTGTAGTTTTTTAAGTAACCTCCATACTGTTCTCCATTGTGGTTGTACCAATTCACATTTCCACCAGCAGTGCAAGAGTGTTCCCTTTTCTCCACACCCACTCTAGCATTGACTGTTCCTAGATTTTTTGATGATGGCCATTGTGACTGGTGTGAGCTGATATCTCATTGTAGTTTTGATTTTCATTTCCCTAATGATTAATGATGTTGAGCATTCTTTCATATGTTTGTTGGCAGTCTGTATAACTTCTGGGAGAAATGTCTATTTAGGTCTTCCGCCCATTTTTGGATTGGGTTTTTTTTTGTTATTTAGCTGCATGAGCTACTTATAAATTTTGGACATTAATCCTTTGTCAGTTGCTTCATTTGCAAATGTTTTCTCCCATTCTGAGGGTTGTCCTTTGGTCTTGTTTATGGTTTCCTTTGCTGTGCAAAAGCTTTGAAGTTTCATTAGGTCCCATTTATTTTTGTTTTTATTTCCATTTCTCTAGGAGGTGGGTCAAAAAGAATCTTGCTGTGATTTATGTCATAGAGTGTTCTGCCTGTGTTTTCCTCTAAGAGTTTGATAGCTTCTGGCCTTACATTTAGGTCTTTAATCCGTTTTGAGCTTATTTTTGTGTATGGTGTTAGGGAGTGATCTAATCTCATACTTTTACACCTACCTGTCCAGTTATCCCAGCACCACTTATTGAAGAGGCTGTCCTTTCTCCACTGTACATTCCTGCCTCCTTTATCAAAGATAAGGTGACCATATGTGCGTGGGTTTATCTTTGGGCTTTCTATTCCTGTTCCATTGATCTATCTTTCTGTTTTTGTGCTAGTACCATACTATCTTAATTACTGTAGCTTTGTAGTATAGTCTGAAGTCAGGGAGCCCAATTCCTCCAGCTCCGTTTTTCATTCTAAAGATTGCTTTGGCTATTCTGGGTCTTTTGTGTTTCCATACAGATTGTGAAATTTTTTGTTCTAGTTCTGTGAAAAATATCAGTGGTAGTTTTCTGTGAAAAATGCCAGTGGTAGTTTCTTCCCAAAGAGGGAAGAAAACGTCTCTTGCCTCTTCGGCAGGTCCAGACTTTTCCCCGGACTCCCTCCCGGCTATGCGTGGTGCACTAACCCCTTCAGGCTGTGTTCATGCCGCCAGTCCTCTCCCTGCGCTCCGGCTGTGTTCATGCCGCCACTCCTCTCCCTGCACTCTGACCGAAGCCCGAGCCTCAGCTCCCAGCCCCACCTGCCCCAGAAGGTGATCGGACAAGCCTCTCGGGCTAGTGAGTGCCGGTCAGCTCCGATCCTCTGTGCGGGAATCTCTCCACTTTGCCCTCCGCACCCCTGTTGCTGTGCTCTCCTCTGCGGCTCCAAAGCTTACCTCCTCCGCCACCCGCAGTCTCTGCCCGTGAAGGGGCTCCTAGTGTGTGGAAACCTTTCCTCCTTCACAGCTCCCTCCCACTGGTGCAGGTCCTGTCCCTATTTTTTTCTGTGTTTATTCTGTTTTCTTTTGCACTACTCAGGTACGTGGGGAGATTCTTGCCTTTTGGGAGGTCTGAGGTCTTCTGACAGTGTTCAGTAGCTGCTCCGTAGGAGTTGTTCCACGTGTAGATGTATTTCTGATGTATCTGTGGGGAGGGAAGTGATCTCTGCGTGTTACTCTTCCTCCATCTTCCTGGGCTTTCTATCTTGTTCCATTGATCTATATTTCTATTTTTGTGCCAGTACCATACTCTCTTGATTACTGTAGATTTGGAGTATAGTCTGAAGTCAGGGAGCCTGATTCCTCCAGCTCTGTTTTTCGTTCTCAAGATTGTTTGGGGGCTTCCCTGGTGGCGCAGTGGTTGAGAGTCCGCCTGCCGATGCAGGGGACGCGGGATGCTGCCCCGGTCCGGGAAGGTCCCACGTGCCACTGAGCAGCTGGGCCCATGAGCCATGGCCGCTGAGCCTGCAGGTCCGGAGCCTGTGCTCCGCAACGGGAGAGGCCACAATGGTGAGAAGCCTGCGTACTGAAAAAAAAAAAAAAAGATTGTTTGGCTATTCGGGGTCTTTTGTGTTTCCATACAAATTAAAAAATTTTTTGTTCCAGTTCTGTGAAATATGCCATTGGTAATTTGATAGGGATTGCATTGAATCTGTAGATTGCTTTGGTAGTATAGTCATTTTCACGACGTTGATTCTTCCAATCCAAGAACATGGTATATCTCTCCATCTGTTTGTGTCGTCTTTGATTTCTTTCATCAGTATCTTAAAGTTTTTTGCATACAGGTCTTTTGCCTCCTTAGGTAGGTTTATTGCTAGGTATTTTATTCTTTTTGTTGCAGCAGTTAAATGGGAGTGTTTTCTTGATTTCACTTTCAGAGTTTTCATCACCAGTGTATAGGAATGCCAGAGATTTCTGTGCGTTAATTCTGTATCCCGCTACTTTACCAAATTCATTGATTAGCTCTAGTAGTTTTCTGGTAGCATCTTTAGGATTCTCTATGTATAGTATCATGTCATCTGCAAACAGTGACAGCTTTACTTCTTCTCTTCCGATTTGGATTCCTTTTATTTCCTTTTCTTCTCTGATTGCTGTGACTAAAACTTCCAAAACTATGTTGAATAACAGTGGTGAGAGTGGACAACCTTGTCTTGTTCCTGATCTTAGTGGAAATGGTTTCGGTTTTTCACCATTGAGGATGATGTTGGCTGTGGGTTTGTCATATATGGCCTTTATTATGTTGAGGAAAGTTCCCTCTATGCCTACTTTCTGCAGGGTTTTTATCATAAATGGGTGTTGAAGTTTGTTAAAAGCTTTCTCTGCATCTATTGAGATGATCATATGGTTTTTCTCCTTCAGTTTGTTAATATGGTGTATCAGATCGATTGATTTGCGTATATTGAAGAATCCTTGCATTCCTGGAATAAACCCCACTGGATCATGGTGTATGATCCTTTTAATGTGCTGTTGGATTCTGTTTGCTAGTTGTTTTTTTTTTTTCTTTTAACATCTTTACTGGGGTATAATTGCTTTACAATGGTGTGTTAGTTTCTGGTTTATAACAAAGTGAATCAGCTATGCATATACATATGTTCCCATATCTCTTCCCTATTGCATCTCCCTCCCTCCCACCCTCCCTATCCCACCCCTCCAGGTGGTCACAAAGCACCGAGCTGATCTCCCTGTGCTATGCGGCTGCTTCCCACTAGCTATCTACCTTACGTTTGGCAGTGTATATATGGCCATGCCTCTCTCACGCTTTGTCACAGCTTACCCTTCCCCCTTGCCATATCCTCAAGTCCATTCTCTAGTAGGTCTGTGTCTTTATTCCTGTCTTACTCCTAGGTTCTTCATGACATTTTTTCCCTTAAATTCCATATATATGTGTTAGCATACGGTATTTCTCTTTCTTTTTCAGAATTACTTCACTCTGTATGACAGACTCTAGGTCTATCCACTCCATTACAAATAGCTCAATTTCGTTTCTTTTTATGGCTGAGTAATATTCCATTGTATATATGTGCCACATCTTCTTTATCCATTCATCCAATGATGGACACTTAGGTTGTTTCCATCTCCTGGCTATTGTAAATAGAGCTGCAATGAACATTTTGGTACATGACTCTTTTTGAATTATGGTTTTCTCAGGGTATATGCCCAGTAGTGGGATTGCTGGGTCATATGGTAGTTCTATTTGTAGTTTTTTAAGTAACCTCCATACTGTTCTCCATTGTGGTTGTACCAATTCACATTTCCACCAGCAGTGCAAGAGTGTTCCCTTTTCTCCACACCCACTCTAGCATTGACTGTTCCTAGATTTTTTGATGATGGCCATTGTGACTGGTGTGAGCTGATATCTCATTGTAGTTTTGATTTTCATTTCCCTAATGATTAATGATGTTGAGCATTCTTTCATATGTTTGTTGGCAGTCTGTATAACTTCTGGGAGAAATGTCTATTTAGGTCTTCCGCCCATTTTTGGATTGGGTTTTTTTTTGTTATTTAGCTGCATGAGCTACTTATAAATTTTGGACATTAATCCTTTGTCAGTTGCTTCATTTGCAAATGTTTTCTCCCATTCTGAGGGTTGTCCTTTGGTCTTGTTTATGGTTTCCTTTGCTGTGCAAAAGCTTTGAAGTTTCATTAGGTCCCATTTATTTTTGTTTTTATTTCCATTTCTCTAGGAGGTGGGTCAAAAAGAATCTTGCTGTGATTTATGTCATAGAGTGTTCTGCCTGTGTTTTCCTCTAAGAGTTTGATAGCTTCTGGCCTTACATTTAGGTCTTTAATCCGTTTTGAGCTTATTTTTGTGTATGGTGTTAGGGAGTGATCTAATCTCATACTTTTACACCTACCTGTCCAGTTATCCCAGCACCACTTATTGAAGAGGCTGTCCTTTCTCCACTGTACATTCCTGCCTCCTTTATCAAAGATAAGGTGACCATATGTGCGTGGGTTTATCTTTGGGCTTTCTATTCCTGTTCCATTGATCTATCTTTCTGTTTTTGTGCTAGTACCATACTATCTTAATTACTGTAGCTTTGTAGTATAGTCTGAAGTCAGGGAGCCCAATTCCTCCAGCTCCGTTTTTCATTCTAAAGATTGCTTTGGCTATTCTGGGTCTTTTGTGTTTCCATACAGATTGTGAAATTTTTTGTTCTAGTTCTGTGAAAAATATCAGTGGTAGTTTTCTGTGAAAAATGCCAGTGGTAGTTTCTTCCCAAAGAGGGAAGAAAACGTCTCTTGCCTCTTCGGCAGGTCCAGACTTTTCCCCGGACTCCCTCCCGGCTATGCGTGGTGCACTAACCCCTTCAGGCTGTGTTCATGCCGCCAGTCCTCTCCCTGCGCTCCGGCTGTGTTCATGCCGCCACTCCTCTCCCTGCACTCTGACCGAAGCCCGAGCCTCAGCTCCCAGCCCCACCTGCCCCAGAAGGTGATCGGACAAGCCTCTCGGGCTAGTGAGTGCCGGTCAGCTCCGATCCTCTGTGCGGGAATCTCTCCACTTTGCCCTCCGCACCCCTGTTGCTGTGCTCTCCTCTGCGGCTCCAAAGCTTACCTCCTCCGCCACCCGCAGTCTCTGCCCGTGAAGGGGCTCCTAGTGTGTGGAAACCTTTCCTCCTTCACAGCTCCCTCCCACTGGTGCAGGTCCTGTCCCTATTTTTTTCTGTGTTTATTCTGTTTTCTTTTGCACTACTCAGGTACGTGGGGAGATTCTTGCCTTTTGGGAGGTCTGAGGTCTTCTGACAGTGTTCAGTAGCTGCTCCGTAGGAGTTGTTCCACGTGTAGATGTATTTCTGATGTATCTGTGGGGAGGGAAGTGATCTCTGCGTGTTACTCTTCCTCCATCTTCCTGGGCTTTCTATCTTGTTCCATTGATCTATATTTCTATTTTTGTGCCAGTACCATACTCTCTTGATTACTGTAGATTTGGAGTATAGTCTGAAGTCAGGGAGCCTGATTCCTCCAGCTCTGTTTTTCGTTCTCAAGATTGTTTGGGGGCTTCCCTGGTGGCGCAGTGGTTGAGAGTCCGCCTGCCGATGCAGGGGACGCGGGATGCTGCCCCGGTCCGGGAAGGTCCCACGTGCCACTGAGCAGCTGGGCCCATGAGCCATGGCCGCTGAGCCTGCAGGTCCGGAGCCTGTGCTCCGCAACGGGAGAGGCCACAATGGTGAGAAGCCTGCGTACTGAAAAAAAAAAAAAAGATTGTTTGGCTATTCGGGGTCTTTTGTGTTTCCATACAAATTAAAAAATTTTTTGTTCCAGTTCTGTGAAATATGCCATTGGTAATTTGATAGGGATTGCATTGAATCTGTAGATTGCTTTGGTAGTATAGTCATTTTCACGACGTTGATTCTTCCAATCCAAGAACATGGTATATCTCTCCATCTGTTTGTGTCGTCTTTGATTTCTTTCATCAGTATCTTAAAGTTTTTTGCATACAGGTCTTTTGCCTCCTTAGGTAGGTTTATTGCTAGGTATTTTATTCTTTTTGTTGCAGCAGTTAAATGGGAGTGTTTTCTTGATTTCACTTTCAGAGTTTTCATCACCAGTGTATAGGAATGCCAGAGATTTCTGTGCGTTAATTCTGTATCCCGCTACTTTACCAAATTCATTGATTAGCTCTAGTAGTTTTCTGGTAGCATCTTTAGGATTCTCTATGTATAGTATCATGTCATCTGCAAACAGTGACAGCTTTACTTCTTCTCTTCCGATTTGGATTCCTTTTATTTCCTTTTCTTCTCTGATTGCTGTGACTAAAACTTCCAAAACTATGTTGAATAACAGTGGTGAGAGTGGACAACCTTGTCTTGTTCCTGATCTTAGTGGAAATGGTTTCGGTTTTTCACCATTGAGGATGATGTTGGCTGTGGGTTTGTCATATATGGCCTTTATTATGTTGAGGAAAGTTCCCTCTATGCCTACTTTCTGCAGGGTTTTTATCATAAATGGGTGTTGAATTTTGTTAAAAGCTTTCTCTGCATCTATTGAGATGATCATATGGTTTTTCTCCTTCAGTTTGTTAATATGGTGTATCAGATCGATTGATTTGCGTATATTGAAGAATCCTTGCATTCCTGGAATAAACCCCACTGGATCATGGTGTATGATCCTTTTAATGTGCTGTTGGATTCTGTTTGCTAGTTGTTTTTTTTTTTTCTTTTAACATCTTTATTGGGGTATAATTGCTTTACAATGGTGAGTTAGTTTCTGCTTTATAACAAAGTGAATCAGTTGTACATATACATATGTTCCCATATCTCTTCCCTTTTATGTCTCCCTCCTTCCCACCCTCCCTATCCCACCCTGCCAGGAGGTCACAAAGCACGGAGCTGATATCTGTGTGCTATGCGGCTGCTTCCCACTAGCTATCTACCTTACGTTTGGTAGTGTATATATGTCCATGCCTCCCTCTCGCTTTGTCACAGCTCACCCTTCCTCCTTCCCATGTCCTCAAGTCCGTGCTCCAGTAGGTCTGTGTCTTTATTCCTGTCTTACCACTAGGTTCTTCATGACATTTTTTTTTTCTTAAATTCCATATATATGTGTTAGCATACGGTATTTCTCTTTCTCTTTCTGACTTACTTCACTCTGTATGACAGACTCTAGGTCTATCCACCTCATTACAAATAGGTCAATTTCGTTTCCTTTTATGGCTGAGTAATATTCCATTGTGTATATGTGTCACATCTTCTTTATCCATTCATCCGATGATGGGCACTTAGGTTGTTTCCATCTCCTGGCTATTGTAAATAGAGCTGCAATGAACATTTTGGTACATGACTCTTTTTGAATTATGGTTTTCTCAGGGTATATGCCCAGTAGTGGGATTGCTGGGTCATATGGTAGTTCTATTTGTAGTTTTTTAAGGAACCTCCATACTGTTCTCCATAGTGGCTGTACCAATTCACATTCCCACCAGCAGTGCAGGAGTGTTCCCTTTTCTCCACACCCTCTCCAGCATTTATTGTTTCTAGAGTTTTTGATGATGGCCATTCTGAGTGGTGTGAGATGATATCTCATTGTAGTTTTGATTTGCATTTCTCTAATGATTAATGATGTTGAGCATTCTTTCATGTGTTTCTTGGCAGTCTGTATATCTTCTTTGGAGAAATGTCTATTTAGGTCTTCTGCCCATTTTTGGATTGGGTTGTTTCTTTTTTTGTTATTGAGCTGCATGAGCTGCTTATAAATTTTGGAAATTAATCCTTTGTGAGTTGCTTCATTTACAAATATTTTCTCCCATTCTGAGGGTTGCCTTTTGGTCTTGTTTATGGTTTCCTTTGCTGTGCAAAAGCTTTGAAGTTTCATTAGGTCCCATTTGTTTATTTTTGTTTTTATTTCCATTTCTCTAGGAGGTGGGTTAGAAAGGATCTTGCTGTGATTTGTGTCATAGAGTGTTCTGCCTATGTTTTCCTCTAAGAGTTTGATAGTTTCTGGCCTTACATTTAGGTCTTTAATTCATTTTGAGCTTATTTTTGTGTATGGTGTTAGGGAGTGATCTAATCTCATAGTTTTACATGTACCTGTCCAGTTTTCCCAGCTCCACTTATTGAAGAGGCTGTCCTTTGTCCACTGTACATTCCTGCCTCCTTTATCAAAGATAAGGTGACCATATGTGCGTGGGTTTACATGTGGGCTTTCTATCCTGTTCCATTGATCTATCTTTCTGTTTTTGTGCCAGTACCATACTGTCTTGATTACTGTAGCTTTGTAGTATAGTCTGAAGTCAGGGAGCCTGATTCCTCCAGGTCCGTTTTTCGTTCTCAAGATAGCTTTGGCTATTCTGGGTCTTTTGTGTTTCCATACAAATTGTGAAATTTTTTGTTCTAGTTCTGTGAAAAATGCCAGTGGGAGTTTGATAGGGATTGCATTGAATCTGTAAGATTGCTTTGGGTAGTAGAGTGATTTATAGAATGTTGCTTCTTCCAGTCCAAGAACATGGTATATGTCTCCATCTAATTGTATCATATTTAATTTCTTTCATCAGTGTCTTATAATTTTCTGCATAGAGGTCTTTTGTCTCCTTAGGTAGGTTTATTCCTAGATATTTTATTCTTTTTGTTGCAATGGTAAATGGGAGTGTTTTCTTGATTTCACTTCCAGAGTTTTCATCATTAGTGTATAGGAATGCAAGATATTTCTGTGCATTAATTTTGTATCATGTAACTTTACCAAATTCATTGATTAGCTCTAGTAGTTCTCTGGTAGCATCTTTAGGATTCTCTGTGTATAGCATCATGTCATCTGCAAACAGTGACAGCTTTACATTTTCTTTTCTGATTTGGATTCCTTTTATTTCCTTTTCTTCTCTGATTGCTGTGGCTAAAACTTCCAAAACTATGTTGAATAAGAGTGGTGAGAGTGGACAACCTTGTCTTGTTCCTGATCTTAGTGGAAATGCTTTCAGTTTTTCACCATTGAGGATGATGTTGGCTGTGGGTTTGTCATATATGGCCTTCATTATGTTGAGGAAAGTTCCCTCTATGCCTACTTTCTGTAGGGTTTTTATCATAAATGGGTGTTGAATTTTGTCGAAAGCTTTCTCTGCATCTATTGAGATGATCATATGGCTTTTCTCCTTCAATTTGTTAATATGGTGTATCACATTGATTTGCGTATATTTTAGAATCCTTGCATAATGGAATAAACCCCATTGGATCATGGTGTATGATCCTTTTAATGTGCTGTTGGATTCTGTTTGCTAGTATTTTGTTGAGGATTTTTGCATATATGTTCATCAGTGATATTGGCCTGTAGTTTTCTTTCTTTGTGACATCCTTGTCTGGTTTTGGTTATCAGTGTGATGGTGGCCTCATAGAATGAGTTTGGGAGTGTTCCTTCCTCTGCTGTATTTTGGAAGAGTTAGAGAAGGGTAGGTGTTAGCTTGTCTCTAAATGTTTGATAGAATTGGCCTGTGAAGCCATCTGGTCCTGGGCTTTTGTTTGTTGGAAGATTTTTAATCACAGTTTCAGTTTCAGTGCCTGTGATTGGACTGTTCATATTTTTTGTTTCTTCCTGATTCAGTCTTGGCAGGTTGTGCATTTCTTAGAACTTGTCCATTTCTTCCAGGTTGTCCATTTTATTGTCATAGAGTTGCTTGTAGTAATCTCTCATGATCTTTTGTATTTCTGCAGTGTCGGTTGTTACTTCTCCTTTTTCATTTCTAGTTCTATTGATTTGAGTCTTCTCCCTTTTTTTCTTGATGAGTCTGGCTAATGGTTTATCAATTTTGTTTATCTTCTCAAAGAACCAGCTTTTAGTCTTATTGATCTTTGCTATCGTTTCCTTCATTTCCTTTTCATTTATTTCTGATCTGATCTTTATGATTTCTTTCCTTCTGCTAACTTTGGGGGTTTTTTGTTCTTCTTTCTCTAATTGCTTTAGGTGCAAGGTTAGGTTGTTTATTCGAGATGTTTACTGTTTCTTAAGGCAGGCTTGTATTGCTATAAACTTCCCTCTTAGAACTGCTTTTGCTGCACCCCATAGGTTTTGGGTCGTCGTGTCTCCATTGTCATTTGTTTCTAGGTATTTTTTTATTTCCTCTTTGATTTCTTCAGTGATCACTTCGTTATTAAGTAGTGTATTGTTTAGCCTCCATGTGTTTGTGTTTTTTACAGATCTTTTCCTGTAATTGATATCTAGTCTCCTAGCGTTGTGGTCGAAAAGATACTTGATACAATTTCAGTTTTCTTAAATTTACCAAGGCTTGATTTGTGACCCAAGATATGATCTATCCTGGAGAATGTTCCATGAGCACTTGAGAAAAATGTGTATTCTGTTGTTTTTGGATGGAATGTCCTATAATTATATATCAATTAAGTCCATTTTGTTTAATGTATCATTTAAAACTTGTGTTTCCTTATTTATTTTCATTTTGGATATCTGTCCATTGGTGAAAGGGGGGTGTTAAAGTCCCCTACTATGAATGTGTTACTGTCGATTTCCCCTTTTCTGACTGTTAGTATTTGCCTTATGTATTGAGGTGCTCCTATATTGGGTGCATAAATATTTACAATTGTTATATCTTCTTCTTGGATCGATCCCTTGATTATTATGTAGTGTCCTTCTTTGTCTCTTCTAATAATCTTTATTTTAAAGTCTATTTTGTCTGATATGAGAATTGCTACTCCAGCTTTCTTTTGGTTTCCATTTGCATGGAATGTCTTTTTCCATCCCCTCACTTTCAGTCTGTACGTGTCTCTAGGTCTGAAGTGGGTCCACACTGTTAGCTGCGGCTCGCGCCCATCTCTGGAGCTCCTTTAAGCAGTGCTCTTAATCCTCTCTCCTCGCACACCAGGCAACAAAAGAGGGAAGAAAAAGTCTCTTGTCTCTTCGGCAGGTCCAGACTTTTCCCGGACTCCCTCCCTCCCGGCTTGGTGTGGTGCACTAACCCCTTCAGGCTGTGTTCATGCCACCAGTCCTCTCCCTGCGCTCCGACCGAAGCTCGAGCCTCTGCTCCCAGCCCCGCCTGCCCTAGCGGGTGAGCGGACAAGCCTCTCGGCTAGTGAGTGCCGGTCGGCTCCGTTCCTCTGTGCGGGAATCTCTCCGCTTTGCCCTCGCACCCCTGTTGCTGTGCTCTCCTCTGCGGCTCCAAAGCTTCCCCCCTCCGCCACCTGCAGTCTCTGCCTGCGAAGGGGCTCCTAGTGTGTGGAAACTTTCCTCCTTCACAGCTCCCTCCCACTGGTGCAGGTCCCATCCCTTTTCTTTTGTCTGTTTATTCTTTTTTTTTTTTTGCCCTATCCAGGTACGTGGGGAGTTTCTTGACTTTTGGGAGGTCTGAGGTCTTCTGCCAACGGTCAGTAGGTGTTCCGTGGGAGTTGTTCCACGTGTAGATGTATTTCTGATGTATCTGTGGGGAGGGAGGTGATCTCCGCGTGTTACTCTTCTGCCATCTTCCTGGGCTTTCTATCTTGTTCCATTGATCTATATTTCTATTTTTGTGCCAGTACCATACTCTCTTGATTACTGTAGATTTGGAGTATAGTCTGAAGTCAGGGAGCCTGATTCCTCCAGCTCTGTTTTTTGTTCTCAAGATTGTTTGGGGGCTTATCTGCTGGCGCAGTGGTTGAGTCCGCTTGCTGATGCAGGGGACGCGGGTTCGTGCCCCAGTCCGGGAAGGTCCAATGTGCCGCTGAGCGCCTGGGCCCATGAGCCATGGCCGTTGAGCCTGCGCATCCGGAGCCTGTGGTCCGCAATGTGAGAGGCCACAACAGTGAGAGGCCCGCGTACCGCAAAAAAAAAAAAAAAAGATTGGCTATTGGGGTCTTTTGTGTTTCCATACAAATCAAAAAATTTTTTGTTCCAGTTCTGTGAAATATGCCATTGGTAATTTGATAGGGATTGCATTGAGTCTGTAGATTGCTTTGGTAGTATAGTCATTTTCACAATGTTGATTCTTCCAATCCAAGAACATGGTATATCTCCATCTGTTTGTGTTGTCTTTGATTTCTTTCATCAGTATCTTAAAGTTTTCTGCATACAGGTCTTTTGCCTCCTTAGGTAGGTTTATTGCTAGGTATTTTATTGTTTTTGTTGCAATGGGAAATATAATTGTTTCCTTGATTTCTCTTTTTGTTCTTTCATTGATAGTGTATAGGAATGAAGAAATTTCTGTACATTAATTTTGTATCCAGCAACTTTACCAAATTCACTGATTAGCTGTAGTAGTTTTCTGCTGGCATCTGTAGGATTTTCTGTGTTTAGTATTATGTCATCTGCAAACAGTGACAGATTTACTTCTTCTCTTCCAATTTGTATTCCTTTTATTTCTTTTTTTCTCTGACTACCATGGCTAGGATGTCCAATACTATGTTGAATAATAGTGGCAAGAGTGGACACCCTTGTCTTGTTCCTGATCTTAGAGGAAATGCTTTTTGTTTTTCACCATTGAGAATGATGTTTATTTGGGCTTGTCATATATGGCCTTTATTATGTTGAGGTATCCCCAGTTTCTGGAGAGTTTTTATTATAAATGGGTGTTGAATTTTGTCAGAAGTTTTTCTGCATCTATTGAGATGATCATATGGGTTTTATTCTCCAGTTTGTTAATGTGGTGTATCCCAATGATTGATTTGCATATATTGAAGAATCCTTGCATTCCTGGAATAAACCCCACTCGATCATGGTGTATGATCCTTTTAATGTGCTGTTGGATTCTGTTTGCTAGTATTTTGTTGAGGAGTTTTGCATCTATGTTCATCAGTGATATTGGCCTGTAGTTTTCTTTCTTTGTGACATCCTTGTCTGGTTTTGCTATCAGGGTGATGGTGGCCTCGTAGAATGAGTTTGGGAGTGTTCCTCCCTCTGCTATATTTTTGAAGAGTTTGGGAAGGATAGGTGTTAGCTCTTCTCTAAATGTTTGATAGAATTCGCCTGTAGAGCCATCTGGTCCTGGGCTTTTGTTTTTTGGAAGATTTTGAATCACAGTTTCAATTTCAGTGCTTGTGATCGGTCTGTTCATATTTTCTATTTCTTCCTGGTTCAGTCTTGGAATGTTGTATCTTTCTAAGAATTTGTCCATTTCTTCTAGGTTGTCCGTTTTTTTTTTTTTGCAATATGCTGGCCTCTCACTGTTGTGGCCTCTCCTGTTGTGGAGCACAGGCTCCGGACGTGCAGGCTCAGCGGCCATGGCTCACGGGCCTAGCTGCTCCATGGCATGTGCAATCTTCCCAGACCGGGGCACAAACCTGTGTACCCTGCATTGGCAGGAGGACTCTCAACCATTGCGCCACCAGGGAAGCCCAAGGTTGTCCATTTTATTGGCATATAGTTGTTTGTAGTAGTATCTTATGATCCTTTGTATTTCTGTTGTGTCAGTTTTTACTTCTTTTTCATTTCTAATTTTATTGATTTGTGTCCTCTCCCTTTTTTTCTTGATGAGTCTGGCTAAAGGTTTTTCAATTTTGTTTATCATCTCAAAGAACCAGCTTTTAGTTTCATTGATCTTTTCCATTGTTTTCTTCGTCTCTAATTCATTTATTTCTACTCTGATCTCTATGATTTCTTTCCTTCTACTAGGTTTGGGTTTTGTTTGTCCTTTCTCTGGTTGCTTTAGGTGTAAGGTAAGATTGTTTGAGATTTTTCTTGTTTCCTGAGGTAAGATTGTATTTTCATAGACTTCCCTGTTAGAACTACTTTTGATGCATCCAACAGGTTTTGGACCATCCTGTTTTCGTTAGTTACTTGGCCTGAGGTGTCTCAGCACTGGTGTGTACAGACTATTGGGCAAGGGTGGGGTGGGTCCTGGGGCTAATAAGCTGGAGGGAGGATTCCACAGTGGTGCCTGCCAGCACCAGTGTCCACCTGGTAGAAGGAGTTCCCACAAATGGCTTCCTACAGTGTCTATGTCCCCAGGGTGAGCTGCAGTTGCCTACTGCCTTTCTGCAAGGCTCTCCAAGATTAGTAGGTAGGTCTCACCCAGGCTCCGCTCAAATTACTGCCTCCGCCCTGGGTCGAGGAGGGTGTCAGATTTTGTGTGAGCCCCTAAAGGGTGAAGTCTTTATTTCCCTCAGCCCTCTGGGACTCCTGAAAGTAAGCCCTGCTGACCTTCAAAGCCAAATGCTCTGGGGGCTTGTCTTCCTGGTGCAGGACTCCTGGGCTAGGGAGCTCACTCCTTTGGGAGAAACTCTGCAATTGTTATTATTCTCCTGTTTGTGGATCATCCACCTGGGGTTATGAGATTTGACTATATCACAATTCTGCTACCCCTACTCATCTCATTATGGTTCCTTCTTGATATATTTAGTTGTAAAAGATCTTTTTTGGTAGGTTCTGGTCTTTTTCATCAATGGGTGTTCTGCACATAGTTGTAATTTTGGTGTGCATGTGAGAGGAGGAGAGCTCAGGGCCTTTCTACTCCCCCATCCTGTGCAGTCCTCTCAAGAATGCTGGCTTTGATTTCAACTCCAGCACCAGTATTTCCTAACTGAATGACTCTCTGAGTCCCAGTTTACTTAACTGCCCAAGGCTGTTGTGAAGAGCAAATGAAATATGGTAAAGTAAACCTCTGTAAATTATAAAGGGCCATACAGAAGTAGGAATGCTTTTCTTTATTACATGATGGTTTACTGATTTATATTTTCTGAATGTAAGCTCCACAAGGGTAGGAATGTCATGTCTTGTTTACTTTGTACCCCAGAACCTTGTATGGTGGTACATAGTAGACACTCAGAGTTGTTGTGCAACTCTGACTTTATGGATTACTATTACTACATCCAGGAAAAAAAAAAACTATACTTTAAGAAATAGATTAACTAGGTGATGTTTCAGTTATTTTGGATTTATCTCAAAGGGTGCTTCATGTTCAGAAGACACATATATAGGTTTTTTTAAAAAAACTTACATAAATATCTTTCCTTAATGTGCTACTTGCTTCTAGAATGTAGATAATAATTTTTTACTTAAGAAATTTCCATTATCTTCCCAAGTCCTGACATACATGTTGTCAGGCCTGTTTCAAGCATTATAGCTACTATTTATTGTTAGTGAAACATACAAAAGTGAAAGCATTTCTTTTACATTTTAGAATTTATACAGCATACAACTACTTTGTTAGGTAGGTTATTTCTTTCATACAAAAAATAAAACCAAAGTCAGGGAGTCATCAATGTCATTTTTATTCAGTTCCATTTCTAATAGTTTGGCTGGACGTTATTTCACAACTTCATAAATATTTTATGTGTCATACATTAAAAAGATGAGACTTTAAAGTTACTAGGAGTAGAATAAAGTGTTTCCTTCCAGAAAATATAAAAGCATATATCCAGCACCAGAGCAGTGATGATATACATTTATACATGACGATGATGCTGTGAGGTATCTTTCCATAAGAGTGGTGAAGGATGTGAACTGTCCCAGCCACATTCTGTCCTCTGGTTCCATTTGAAATGCCTGCAGCTATGAATAGGCTGGTTGAGGTCAGAGACCTAAAGACCCAGCTTACAACTCTGGCCTTAATGAAGGCCCCATCCTCTTAACCACATGGTCAGATTTCTCTTCTAAAACAGCAATTTGCTAAAATGTTTACCAAAAATCTAAAACTACTGCTTACTTTCAAAGTGACTAAGATGTTTCAAGATAGTAGTTAAGTCCTTAAAGTTTTACTCCTTATATTATTATAATATCATCTTTGGTTAAAATCATTTTGGAGAAGTTAACTTGTGGCAATTAACTTCAAAAAAAAAAAAAGGTGATTAACCGCCTCTTGGTTACCATGGAGCCATTACATTACAAATAAAGCACAAAGATTTTAGGCACTTGCATGGATCTCAACATCTGTTCCAAATGTACACTCTTCAAGTGAAGAGTCACAGTGTTTGGACACATCTGAGACACACAACATAGCCTTAATCCCACACATTGATTTGTTAGTATACCCTAGCATGCTATTTGTCTTGGCAACTTGTGATTTCAAAAACTAACAGAAGATGACTTATAAGGAAACTTTTCCTTTTGTATATAGTTTGGAACGTCTGGTCTCAAAAAAGCAGAGACTTCTGGTTTCTGGAGAACAAACTGAAATATCCCAAGGGAATATCTTAATACTTACTGGAGCTCAGGTAACCAGGAGAAAGGGTCTTATTATGCCAGTAACCTACATCTTAGAATAATTAGAGTTTAGAACCTTTACAGCTTCAAATTTAGATTTTGACATTTTGGACTCTTTATGGAGTCCAAATGAATAGGAATGAATAGGAAAATCCTATGAATAGGAAAATCCTATGACGCTTAAACACAAGACTGCTGAAAACAAAAAGAGGGAGCTAGGGAAGAGAGGGTACAGGTAGATCTTATTTCCTCCCTTTTGTACTATTCTGTTTTCTTGTCAAGGCAGGAGCAATGACAAAGTCTGACTGAGAAGAAACTGGGCCAAACTGAAAAAGACAGTCTGGGTCTGGAAGGCTGGGCTGATTCTTTATCCCTCTCCTTGAGCATCAGCAAGTCTGCCCACTGATTTGGGGGGAAATGTGAGAGTAGTTCTTCAGTGCCCATTTCCTCTTCCCTATTCTTTACTGCCATCCACATCTGCTAGTTGGCCCGGGAATGTAATGTCCTTCAACCCATGAAGACCTGCTCCTTTACACTGTAACTCCCAACGTCCCAATTCCAGAGGCTTATTAATATGAGGCAGGGGTGTTTCTTTTATCTGATTCCAGCAATCTATATTAAGCATGAATGAGGCTTAATACTTGGTAGGAGTTTTCATCTGAAAGTGGGTGCTGATGAGCCTGATGCAGTAGAAAGCGCATTGGACCTGGGGTTCTAGGACCTTGGTTCCAGGTGTAGTAGCTCTGCCACTTATTAGATGTGTTTTCTTCATTTAAAAATAGAAATAATGCCTCTTCACAGTATTGTTGCAAGGGTTAAATAAGATAATACAAGTGAAACTCTAGTCACTTATATAGTCTGACAACTAGTGTAATAAACGTTAGAAGAATGTCAACATCTCATTGGTAGGTAGTATGAGAAAGCCACGGTGGGTGGGAAGGAGACAGAAGCTGGCTTCTCACATAAATTTTCTACACTTCTGCTTCCTCCAAACTCATTTCCCTCCAGCTCAGCCTCTAAAGAAGTAATAGAGATGAAATACTTGGTGATGTAGTTAAGTACTACCTGAGAGCTCACCTTCCTTTCCTCCTTTTCTGTAAGTATCTCAGCACCCTACGGAGTTCAGCAAAAGAAAGAGCTGTGACCTGGAAACAGTGTGAATTACACAGTGAACCACAAATATTTGGAACCTGGAATCATAAATCCATATATTTGGAAAATAAAATTAGAGCTATTTTTAACTTAAGTGGTAGGTATGCTTGGTGACAACATGAAGGTATTGTACATGCCACACAGGAATACTAAAAGTTCCATGACACTGCTGTGGCATGATAAGCACGAAGGTACATTATTCCAGTGGCACACATTTTCTCCCCAGTAATCCCATATACGTATACATCAGTATATTTGTATGATTGGCTAAGGACAGCCCTGATTAATGGCTGCATGAAGGAACAATAATTAGCAATCAGAGCAAATTAAATTCCTGGCTGATTCTAAACCCCTGAGTAAAATGCAACCCTTGAGGATGCTGTCACATTCCTTCATTTACTTGGCATTAGGCCACCAGTCACCCTGATTAAGACAGAGGTTTGTACTTATAAAAAAAAGATCGATGTTTGGAAGAGATATTTGCCATTTTTTGCTTGCCTAGCATCCTAATCACCTTTCTTCTGGGGGAACCCAGTTCAGGTGGACAGACATGTGACCCCGGCCTAGTCACGTAGAACCCTCCCCACCCCACCCAAGGACTCAACATGACTCAAGCTGAATCAGAGTCCACCCCATGTTGCTTCCACCATACCTATGAGCAAAGACACCTTCCCTTCCTTATTTTGAATTGGGTAACTTTCACTTGCATTCAAGAGACTCAAGCATAAAAAAATTATAGCCACCACTTACAAGTCTGATTTAGCAATGTTTAACACTATGCTTATTATTTAAATGCGTATAGCAGTTCCAAGAGAGTGTTTTAGCAATAAGAATAAGAAAACATGTCTAACTTACTGAGTCAATGAATATCCTCTGGAGACTTCATGGGAAACAGATCAGATTCCACTGTCACGCTACAGTTTGGTTTTGCTAGCAAAACCTTCCCCATGCCTTAAAACAAAAGTCACATGCACAAAATTCACAGGATTATTTTACTAGAATTTAGTGCGGAGGAGATGATATAATTAGATTTTCACAAAAAATCTTTATGTTGAACTCTAGCCAAATAAAAGAAAATCCAAGTTCTTGTTTCGGTCTCAAATGGCCTGGGTACTGAAGCAGTGGCCCCTGTCCTGGCGTGCACGGTTCAAGCTGTTGGTTGTGTGGCCACCCTTTCATGACCTTCAGCTCTCTGCATCGTCTCAGTAAGCCCAGACACGAATTCTGAAAAATTCCTTCTGTCTGTATGGTTTTCCTCATCCAGCTGAGAATGCTGCTGGCTACTGCAAAACTGTTTACCAACCATAAGCTCTGGTCCATACAGCTTTCTTCGTAAACTCTGGGAGAACTCTCAAGGACAGCAGGGTGGCTAAGGGGACAAAAAATAAAGTGCACTGTTGCATTTGGTGGAGTTGCATTTGAAAAAGTCATTTAGATCAAAAAGGTGTCAATAGAACCTGGCTTGTTCTCACTCAGCTAATCTTTAAGAATTCTATCAAGCCTTAGAATTTTAATGGAAGAAAATGATTAATAAAGGTTGAGGAACGTTTTTTTTTTTTTTTTTAAGTTACTTTGAAACCAGTTAGTGGGAAATTCTGCATAATTAAAACAAAAAGTGACTTCTGGGATGCTGACAATGCTCTTTTTCTTCATCTGGGTGCTGATTACATAGGTGTGTTCCCTTTGTAAAAATCTACTTGTGCACTTTTCTACATGAATATCACTTTTCCACTAAAAAAAGCTTAATTGAAAGGTAAACAGGGCTTCCCTGGTGGCGAAGTGGTTAAGAATCCCCCTGCCAACGCAGGGGACACGGCTTCAAGCCCTGGTCCGGGAAGATCCCACATGCCGCGGAGCAACTAAGCCCGTGCGCCACAACTCCTGAGCCCGCACACCTAGAGCCCCCGTGCTTCTGCAACAAGAAAAGCCACCGCAGTGAGAAGCCCACACAGCTCAACGAAGAGTAGCCCCTGCTCGCCGCAAGTAGAGAAAACCCGCGCGCAGCAACGAAGACCTAGTGCAGCCAAAAATAAATTATTTTTTTAAAAAAAGGTAAAGACAAAAAACCTGATTCTGTAATGAAGTTAGGTTCATGGGCTCAGTGGAGCAAGTATGACTGTACTAAACTATATTTGAACACACACCTTAGCTGTCATGGGTCCCTCAGAGATCGATTTAAAGTAGGGAAGTTACATGTAACCCCTCTAGGTAAATTATTACATATCTTATTTTAGAATACTAATGTAAATATATTGAGATTTAAAAAAAATATAATAGTGTGAGGGAATGAGGGTAAGCCAGAGCTACATGATAATCGTGTGTGACTCTAGTAAGCCCTTGAATACACGATCAAGTGAACATGTACTTCTTTGACCCAAATAACTATTTTCCTCATCGGTATCAATTAGTATCTTCATGACCTAAGACAGTATATGTTGGGAACAACCAATGGAATTATAGACCCATGGCCATTAAAAATTAGTCCAAACTCCTCAAGGAAAATAAATGGAGGAAATCCTAGCAGCAAGTTTCTAGGGAATGGTCAAGTGAAAATATGTCAGACCACTGCTCTGATCCTCAGTGAAGTTCTGTGGTTGATCAGAATCACCGTCCTACACAGGCCCTCCCACCTACTTTGGAGGTAGGGAGAAGGACAAGAACCAACACATTAGATAATTCTCGCTTGTTAGGCAATCAATAGATTATACCATACTTAAAGCAAAATATGGTCAATTATCACAAGAGTAGGCCAGCAGGCAACTTTCCCAAGGTGAGGCTTTTCAGTGCAGTAGCTTACAGCATGTCAGGGGCATCAACAGCAGCCACTGGTAGGATCCAGACCCCCAAGTCTCAAGATGTGGATGACAGTACAAGCTGTCTTGGACCACAGAGCCAATGCCCAGAAGACTTTTCAGATTTGAGTAAAAACATCTACATAATTTTCACAGAAAGATCATCTATATTTGTGGATCCCATAGTCATAGTTTAACAGTCAATAGAGATGTATAAAAAACATGAAAATCATCTAAATGCCTGGAAGCATGGGAAATGTCCAATTCCCTTGGCAAAATACTATGCAGCCATTAAAAATACTTATGAAGCCAGTGTAAGAATGGGTTAAAATGCTTTTAAGGGCTTCCCTGGTGGCACAGTGGTTGAGAGTCTGCCTGCTGATGCAGGGACTGGTTCGTGCCCCGGTCCGGGAAGATCCCACATGCTGCGGAGCGGCTGGGCCCGTGAGCCATGGCCACTGAGCCTGCGCGTCCGGAGCCTGTGCTCCACAACGGGAGAGGCCACAACAGTGAGAGGCCCGCGTATCGCAAAAAAAAAAAAAAATGCTTTTAAAATAATTTTAAAGTACAAAAGCCAGTATTCAAAGTGTGTATGTACATTTTTCAATTGGCTATGATTATAAAAATGTTAATACTCATAGAGGGAGCAAAAACTTAGGAAAAACAATCAAAATTGTCATTGGGCAGTGGGATTCTGGATTCTTCTTTGCTTATTTTTACTTTTCTGAATTTTCTAAATTTTAAGTCATTTTATGATTATAATAAAACATTTAAAAACCATTTAAATAACAAATCTAAAGGCAATGCAACTTTTTTAACCACTTTCTAATTCAAGAATGCCACACTGGTGACAGCTTCATATTACTTCTCTAAACTGAACCAAGACAAGCCCTTTCAGGAGCCAACACACGCTAGGATGCTGTTCTGCAGCACAGACAACACTGGATGGGCATAAAGCATGGAAGTGATACCTTTTAAAAGATCCCTGGACTTTGCTGAGAGGCCTTCTTTAGGGCTTTCCATGATGCTGAATAGCCAGTCAATGAACTAGAGTGAAAATGAAGAATGGTATCAGTGAAAACAGTCTATCAGTAAGACATCATTCAAACCCTTGGGCCTGCACATATGAGTATCAGGGCAGTAGTCCCTGGACAATACCTGCCTGGGCTGGGAGAGTGGAGTGGAGACAGGACCAGGCACAAGAGATGGGAAAGTTGGAAATGGCTCTTATTTAGTTAAATGACCCAGCAAAGTCAAACCTCCTTCCTTTGCTGATTACCCTGGGACTTGCTGTAGCTTTTAAGAGTGGGGTAGGCATGGGCCCAGAGGGCCTCCTGTGTGCCATGAACATTCCGTCTCATCACTCTGAGAGGCCCCAGAGAGGCTAAGAACCTTGCCCAAGTCCACTCCCAATGAATGGCACAGTCAAGATCTGAACCCATGTGCACCTGGCTTCAAAGCCTCACACTCCTCCTTCACATCATGCTGCCTGCCACCTGGTTCCGTGTGTATCAGGCCTAGGCTCCTAGGTGGGGTGGTAAATGGGGAAACACATCAGATGTAAAATATGTTTCTGTGGCTAAGAACAATTTGTGCCCAAATGGATATGAAGCAAAGTTGAAATGCAAGAGAAAAGGCATAAAACAATTTACTAGGTAGACCCAAGCGTATTAGCTGCAAATAAATCCTGCAGATGAGGTAGAAACTCATAGTACTCATGAGTTTGACTGATCTCCCAGATGCAGCCAAAATTGTTTTTGAATTAGATAGCGGATAATTTCGTTGACTGAATGTTGCCAATCTCGACTCATTGAAAAACACGTACACTAGTTGTAGGTACTAGGATTTTTAACTTTGGACTAAAAAAAGAAAATATTCCTAATTCCCTACTTTAATTAAAACTTTTTTCTTTATTTTCTTTTCCTCAATTTTGTTTTATCATATCCTACTGGTAAGTAAATAAATCAGGTACTACAAATACATAATAGATGCAGGATGTCTATACTGTAGTCCAAAATGAACAGGGTGTCCCAGGCCAGAAATAAGGGGATAGGATACCACATTTAAATTTATTTTCATTTAAAATGAAAAAGAAAACACAAAATTTGGGATAATAATACTAATGCTTATCAGGTTTAAGAAAACAAAGGCATTTTAATTGAGATGCTCAGTGAAGTTCATGGCTAAACTGTGGGTCCACAGCTCAGAAATATTTTTAAAGATTAATGTTCAGATTTTAAGATTAAGCCACACAAAGTTGGCTTTAAGCCTTCAACCTCGTAAAAATCCAGTTTTGATTAAATGGGATTCAAAAATATCTTTCAACAATTCAAGACAGGTCAGAGCCACATAATGAGAAAGGATGTACCGTATTTTCATATGCTCTTCACGACAGCTAGTAGCCTGGGGAAACTCAGTATTAAAAACCAAAAGGTACTTCCTATAGTTTGGGTTTTCCTGAGGGCAAAGGTGATGACATTAGGCCTTTACAAATCTCCCCACGGTATCGCACAGGCCAGAAGCACCTGGAACACACCTATTGCATGGAATGAGCTGTGGGGAACCTTAAATATGGTAAAAGATGGATACTCCAGATTCGCATCTCCCTGGAGGATTTCCTGGACCCCTCCCCAGACATTGTTGATCACCCCCCTCCCTTGCTCATCACCACTGTATCCTTATCATACCATCTTGCAACCTTGAACTTGCTTTCCTGTCTGTCCTCACTCTGAAATTCTGAGCTCTCAGAGACTTATTCATCCTTTTATCCCCAGGATCAAGAACACATGTGTCTTCAATAAATGAAGGCAAGTATAAGCTTTTCTTTCCACTTCATCCCTAACTGTAAGCAAGTTGTTGCTGTTGTCACTGTTGTTTTTAGTCAGCGGTTACCCTGAGCCTGGGCTAGCCTCAATCGCTGAGGCTTTGCATCTGGCTGAGATTCGAGGCTGACTAGGAAAGCCTGTAGTGTGACTCAGGTTTCACTTAACTCCCACCTCAATTCTACAGCAGAAACTGCTGAAGAGAAAATGGCCGCCTGCCCTGACAAGCAGGTAGCTGCCAACCTCACCTTCTGGGTCTGTTCCTTCCATGGCTCTCTCTGCAGCAGAAGAGGCATGCTACTGGGAAGGAGAGTGACAGCCTCCTGCACAGTGACCCTGTGCAAGGGACTCCTGCCAAGGAACCTTGAAGCTGGCCCAGCTGGACCATTTTCTTGATGCCATGGCAACCAACTGGCACTGAGGCCAAGGAGCAGAGGGGCAGCATGGTCTGCCCATGCAACCACTGCTGCTGCAAATATCAGCAACAAGAAATCCAAAGCCTACAGTAGAAATAGGAACAAGGTCAGGTCACATGCTTTAACAATGCAAAGTAACACATGTTCACGTACACAGCCCCCATCATGAGGCGATGTTATCTTCCCCTTCACTCAAACCTTCTGCCTGCCCCACCCCTACCCCAGAAGAGGGACTGGACCGAATAGCAAACTATTTCCATGCTTAATGAAGAGACATTTTGGGGTTTCAGAAGGTTTGAAGGATCCTCTTTTGTGAGGACAGAAGGCCCAATAGTTTCATTATTAGCGTTCTAACATTTCAAGAGAAACATAATTTATTTAACACCTAATCATACTGAGATCCAAACATTCCTCTGTTTTGGTGTTTTCAAAGAGATTTAAAAATTAATTAAGAGAGATCCAGACAGGGGTATTTAGGTTTATTATTATGTGGCCAAAACTGATTTTCAAAAATATGTATAGTGTATTCTGTATTTAAACAGAAACAAAAAATGACTCTCCACATGCATTAAAAAAAATCTGTTTAGAATCCATGCATTTAGATTTTATAGTCTAATCTAGACACTTGTAGAAATGGTGGTAACAAGGGCTACCTCTGAGTTACTGTACTTCTGTGATTTAAATTATTCTTCTTTCTGTTTATCTGTATTTTCTAAGTTTCAAAAGACTTTGTAAGAAAGCAGAGAAGGTTAATACAAACTGGAAATCAGAATAAAAAGAGGAAAGATTATGCTAACTCAAAAAAAAACTTTTTAAAGTACCCATCAATCTCTTAAAATGCCTAATCTCACTAATGAAAATTTCAAAAAGACACACAACTCTGCAGAAGAGCTGGGCAGAATATCAAACAACATCCCAGGTTATGCATATTTTGCTCACACAGCAAACAGGAGACCCATGAAACATGGCTATGGAAAAAATACTAAAAAAAAATGCACATTGGGCAGCTGAGTCAAGAAAATGAGGAGAGTAGGAAAGTGCTGTCCTTCATTTTTTAATCTTTTTTTGTTTTACTCACCCAGTACTAGTGGTGGTTAACCTTTTTTGGGTCATAGGTCATTTTGCAGGTGGGGTGAAAATTTCCCTCCAATATATGCATGTTAAGTATTGGCACAAACAGAGATTACTTGGATACACTTCAGGAACCCCTCCAAACCAGGTGTTTGAAGCCGTGCTCTGGGCCAGTGCGGAGGCCAGAGGCCTGTACCCCAGTCTTCGTGGGGTCCAGCCCAAGTACACAGGATCCCAGTTTCCCCCTCCAGCTAGAATCCTTTGTGTACTGCCTGTCAAGGAACGTGGTTCTGTTGAAAATATTTTTCAAAGGGCAGCCATGGGCATCTCCTAAAGCCTGGTAAGAACATCCGTTTCCTTGTGACGTCAGATAATTGTCATCCTTGTTTCCCAAAAATAAAAGGAAGGAAGGAAGGAAAGCTTCAAGCAGCAACATGTTCCTCTTTTGGGAGAGTAAATATCCTCTATATTTTAAGGAAGCCACAAATGGCTCCTCTACATTTTACCTCATTAAGAGCCACGTTCTGAACAGATGCTGACTGGTAAGCAACATTTCTGATATAACCCATCAGTTCCAAGAGCCACTCCATTCTCTTCAACACGCCTGAAACAGAAGGATATTTCTTACCAGACCATGGTTTTCCTTTGCAATGTACAACAGATCAGCGATTACCGTCATAACTAAAGCAGAACACCCGCCGAGGACTCTGTGCGACAGTTTCAAGTCCTTTTATGGTACCTGAGACTTGTGCTCACCCGTGAGAGAGTTTTTGATACTATTCACATCAGATGACCATATTTTGGTCTTTATTTTTAAAAGCTAATTTATTCTTCAAATCTGTGATAAAATGGTGAAATGCATTTGTTGGAGTTGCTCAACATGAAACACACTAGGAGAAACTGGGCATGCCAACTAGTTAGTAATGTTAAATCCTTGATAACTAGTTGTTTTTATAGTCTTCCCTTGCTTAAATATTCCCAATTTATGCAAAAATCATAGAGAATACCTATCCTAAAGACATTAAAAACAAACAAAAAACAAAACACAGCTACTACAGGCTAACTGGAGAACAAACATCAACATAAATATTAATTTTTCCTTTAAAAAAATGAGGATTTTCAGCACAGCAGAGACTACTTGGAAACATCTTAAAATTTAGTGCATGAGAAGAAAATGGTAACTAAATTTGAACTCCAGCTAGTTAGGACCAAAGGCAATATCACATTTGTTTCCTTCATGTATCGTCATGCTTAACAGGGAGTACCTGCTAGTTTTCTGCCTGATAAATACACTTTCGAGTTAGAGTAAAAAATCTCATTTCTCATCACAGGTTCACTTTTCACTGGGCTGGCGCTACTGTGGAGATGAGACAACTCTCTCAGTTGCCAAAGAGGAGGATGAATCAAAATTTCCTACACAGTCTTGCAAAGAGTATTACAATTGTATTTGTCAGTTTTCTCTCAAAGCCTTCAAGATACAAGAGATGGGGATGATGGGTCACAAGGGCTTCCCAGCCATGTTTGATCTGCTGAAGCCAGATGCCTTCAGGACCTGAATGTAGACTTGAGAAATTATAAGCATATGACCAAAGGCATGGAGGAGAAATGAGGGAGCTCCCTCTTTAGATGATTATTAAAGTATAAAGTCTAAAATGGTCTAAAAGTTGCACCATTCATCAGCAGAGCTTCATGCCTGCAGCTTCTGGCTTGAGGACGTAGTAAGGGTGTCCAGATTTTATTCTTCTCACTCCTGAGAAGTTCTTCTATAGAATAACTAATTTGTTGTTGCTGCTTTCTTTTTCCCTTTGTAAAATGACCACCCAAAAGCCGTTTTCATGAAAACATCAGGGAGAATCAATCAGCATCCATCTGCTTGAGAAAGGAAGCAGGCAGAATCAACCTGATAAACTTGTTTATGTCTCTGAGGGCCTGGAGGGCCAAAGACAAGATAAAAGTCACCAGTAGAATTCATTCCCACCTCCAAAGAGTTGGTGTTGTGAGCTGTAATTGCTGGTTTCTATCCAAGGTGCTACTCATGTGGGGTAACAAGGCCTCGCCTGTGTCAAGAAGCACTAAACTAGTTGAGGAAACAATTACAACCTAAAAGATGGTAGGTACATCTTTCTGTTCCTGATGTTCGCCTCCAGCTGGCCTTACCGGTATTGGCGTGGCTCACAATCCGTGCCTGGTATAAGCTGTGCAGTATCATCCAGGCCAGTGTGTCTTTTTCATGGTGCCGAATAGCAACACTGAGCACATCAGTCAAGCCCATCAAGGGGAATCGTCCTTGAGAGACCAAGTATAGTCTGACAAAGGCAGCCTTTTCTAAGCTGTTCTGCAAAAAAGTAAATTGTTCAGTTACTATTAAATTAACTGAAATTGTTATAGGACCTCGGGGCAAGGGCAAAAGAGAAAGGGTGAGTTTGAAGTTGATTACCATTCCAAATGCTAAAACTGTTCGTTTCCTGCACTGTGTGACCTACCTGCCTGCATGCTATATTAAAATGTACCTACAGACAGATGGTTGTAATGTCACCTCCTGTTTTCTCATAAAAACCAAAAATGATTTCAGGGGTTAATTGGTGAGGATATTTAGTAAAGATACACAAATAATAATAATGATAACTAACAAATACAGTACTTATTATGTGCCAGGCACCATGCTAAGCACTTAACCTGTGTTAATTTGGCACTTCACAAAGGGTGGTACACAGACCTATGGGGCACCCCAAGACCCTTTTAGAGGGTCTGTGAGGTCAAACTATATTCATAATAAGACCCCAAACTGTAGTAATGTTCATTGTATTTTTCACTGACACTTGCAATTTTTTAAAAAGCTAGTTTCATTTAAAATATCCTTTAAACAATAAAAATTACTAGTTTTGTTAAACCTCTGCCCTTGAGTCCATCTTTGTAATATTCTGTATGACCAAATGGGAAGTATGCATAAAAAACTTGTGCTGCATCCCCAAGTGTGATGGTCATCTCAAGGAGAAAGTTGTGAGAGTGAGCTGTGAGCTGAAATAGCCACTCTACTCATGGAACGCCATTTAGTTGAAAAGAATAATTGATGGACAAACTACGGTTACGAAAACTATTTGATTATTTTTTAAAAGTGAAGGAAGTAAGGCTGTCACTTCAAGGAAAATACTTGACAGTATTTATTGCCAATGATAAAATGTGAGCTTTTAAGTGAAAATTCGATTTTTGGAAAATCTGTATCTGCTACTATGACTTTAGTAGCAGATACGTAAAAGACTTTTCTGATGAAGTTACTGGTGATACTGACAAATGTGATGTTTTGATATTTTATAATGAAATTTACCAACATTTGGAAGATTTTCAAAATCTAGTGACTCAGTATTTTCCAAATGACCAATATATCTTACAAATCTTGCAATAATATCTTACAAAATCATGCATTGGTAAAAGACCCAGAGTGCAATGGACCAATGGATTTTAATGTAACAGAGTATGTGAAGTTCACTGATACGGTTTCAGATTCCACATTTCAACTAACCTATAAGAAACCAACACTTGCTGAGCTTTGGTACAGTATCAAAGAAAGACATCCCCAATTATCAGAAAAGACTGTTAACACACTCTTCCCCATTCCACCTACGTATCTGTGTGAGGCTGGATTTTCTTCACATACTTCACCCAAACAACATCACAACAGATTGAATGAAGCAGCAGCTGTGAGAATCCAGCTGTCTTCTATTAAGCCAGACAATAAAGAGACTTACAAAATAAAACAATGCCACTTTCTCACTAATTTGTTTTTTGGAAAATAGTTTTTTCTTACATATGTTAAGATGCAATGGGTTTATTATTATTACTTTTAAGTAAATATTTTAAAATTTTTCTAGTTTTAATTTCTAACATGGTAAATATTGACAGATATAATCCACATAAATAAAAGCTCTTTGGAGTCCTCAATAGTTTTTAAGACACTAACGTAGTCACGAGACCAAAAAGTTTGAGGACCACTGAATTACGCATTTAATTCTAACACTGAGCAATAGATTACTATTATCATCTCTCCTTTACAGATGAGGAGACTGAAGCAGAGAAGTTAGGCAACTTGCTTACTGCCACAGAGAGTAAGAGCTGAAACCCAAGGAGTCTGAGCTCTTCACCTGTACCTTCTTCTTACCTGTGTTCTTTCTAGAAATGAATAGAAAACAAGGGCTCAGCGGAACACATTAACTTTTGGGGACACCAGAACAGGATTTAGAATGTTCTAGTGACAATCTTCTGAATGGCACTTTAGAAACCCAAGTGAATAACAGCAACTTTTAGCTCTAGGTACCCCAAAGTACATTATATTAATTACTTCGAACAATGTAACATGAATATAATAAGTTGTAATAAATTACATGAACGTAATAATTATGATAGTAAGTTATTACTGAGTACTTGCCTTGGGTCAGGCACTTGCCCAACAACTTAACATGGATTAAGCCATTTAACTCTCAAAACAGCCCTAATAGGTAGGCGCTATTATCTCCCTTTTATAGATCAGGAAACCGAGGCAGAGAGAGGTTATGACACTTCACCAATGTCACGTTGCTAGTAAATGAGAGACTGGCTTTCATACCAGGGTGGTGAGGCTCCAGAGTCCACTCTCTCAAGCATTTCCTTATACCGCTTTATCCTTGCCTAAAACAAACATCTCCAAAAGGCCGATATTCCAAAGATTCTAACAGTGCTTCTCAAACCTTAGGATGAACCACAATCACCGGGAGGGACTGTTAAAACACACACCACTAGGCCTCCCTCCAGGGTTTCTGATCGAGTAAGTCTGGAGTGAGACTCCAGAATTTTCATTTCTCATCACTTGCCAGGCTGATGTTGTGGGTCCGTCGGCCACAGTTTGAGCATCACAGCTATACAATGCAGAGGATTCAAGGATTCAACTTAACAGGCCAATCTGCCATATAGTGAAATAAATGATAAGATGACCACCCATGATGTGAGGGCTCCCAGTCCTCTAGACCTTTGGTATTACCTGGTATGCAGGGATGCCATTTGAATAAGTAGGTCCCATTGGGATGTACTTACTCTAAAAAATTATTCATTTTTTATCTGCAATTCAAATTTAACAAGGTATCTTGTATTATATGCTAAATCTGGCAACTTTACGCTTATGCTGCTTTTCGCTTATTCATCCTTTGATTCGGTATGGGTCTGAGAGGTACTTGTTATCTTGTGTCAGTGATAATAGTGTTTGTTTTTCAATCAGCCACCTTTCTTCATTTCAAAAGGATAAGTATCAGGTGAAGAAAAATAAATGTGCCTACCATGCACCAGAAAGTTCTTTGGTCAGAATATTTCCATTCTTGTGGATTTTGTATTGAAGATGTCCTGTACTTATTTTTGCTCATCAGTAACACTAAAATGTTCTTGACAAAGTGGGATTAATTAGGTTAAAAAGTTATTCATTCATCTATCCATTTATATACTACTACATATCCAACCATACTAGGCTGGACATGAGACCCCACAGTGAAAAAGATGGTTTCCTGAAATTATCCAGTAGCAAACAAATATGAAGCAAAGCTAGCTTCAGCCAAAAGGATACTATAATCATCTCAATTGTAATCTCCACCTCAATAATAAAAAGACACATAGATATGTTATTACCTCAGTAATCTGGGCAACCCGATTGGCTTCATCGTCTGTCATTTCCGAGAGGCATTTTGCTACACTGATATACAGCTCTAGATCATTTCTCTGGTAAAGAAAAATCCAAAGCATGTCAAAATACAGTGTAAAATAACACGTATATTCTCAATGTTCTGACAAAATCATTAGATTTGCTTATCTCCACGAACAGCAGCTGATGAGATTTTAATTTTAACCAAGCCAAAACTTGTGACCAATTTTTATCATTTAAAAAACACCTTTCGGGCTTCCCTCGTGGTGCAGTGGTTGAGAGTCCGCCTGCCGATGCAGGGGACACGGGTTCGTGCCCCGGTCCGGGAAGACGGCCCGTAAGCCATGGCTGCTGAGCCTGCGCGTCCGGAGCCTGTGCTCCGCAACAGGAGAGGCCACAACAGTGAGAGGCTCACGTACCACAAAAATAAAATAAAATAAATAAAAAAATAAAAAACATCTTTCCTGTTATTGCGTGTATTTTGTTTGACTGTACTATTTTCTTCTTATCAGAACCCATCATTCCGAATGGATTTTTAACTTTTTTGTACAACTACATTTCAGAAGTCTGTTGGGGGAGAGGCAAGGCTAGTATTAAGTCACTTGATGTAAATAGTGGATCAGACAATACACCCAAGGACTCCCCAGGTGTAAAGTATAAGGGTTTCTTTTTTTTTATTTTAAAAATTTATTTATTTATGCCTCCGTTGGGTCTTTCTTGCTGTGCCAGGGCTTTCTCTAGTTGCAGCGAGCAGGGGCTACTCTTCGTTGCAGTGGCTTCTCTTGTTGCGGAGCACGGGCTCTAGGCGTGTGGGCTTCAGTAGTTGTGGCTCATGGGCTCCAGAGTGCAGGCTCAGTGGTTGTGGCATAAGGGCTTAGTTGCTCCACGGCATGTGGGATCTTCCTGGACCAGGGTTCGAACCCATGTCCCCTACATTGGTAGGCGGATTCTTAACCACTGTGCCACCAGGGAAGTCCAAGTGTAAGGATTTCTGAACGTGCTCATCTTCTACGGGCATTTGGTAAAAGGCCTAAGAGCAAACTTCTGGTGCCGCACTGGTTAACCTGCTTCTGAGCGTGCTCAAAACTTTGGTTCTAAATATTCAACCTCAATTTAGATCTTGGAAGCAAACATTCTTAGTGAAGAACGTGGTTATTTCTTGCTAGCCTTCCCACCACATTCTTAAAACATATACCTCCCTGCTTTGCCAAAAGGCTTTAAAAAATCCCAAACATAAATTGTCAGGAATGTAAATATTTTTGTTCCTCACCCGAATCTTATTTGGCAGAAGGTCAAAAATTTTCCCAGTAGCTTTGCTGAGCAGACTCCAGAGGTGGTAGGCAGGGCTGGGCTGTTTCATGGCCTGGCTCAGACCCTGTAAGGCACTCGGGCATAACTCAGGTTTGGAGAGTGGGGAAGCTGCTTTAAAAACTGTCACCATCAAGCTTTCAACAAAACCCACGATCTGTTCATCAGAGACGTGTTTTATCCACGAAGGCACAGATAGCAGGAGGTATTTCTTGATATTCAGCTGAAAGCAAAACAGAAGAGGTCAGATGTAAACAGGCAAGTCTGGGTTTGTAATGCTCAAAACCTCTAGGTCATCACTGTGTTTGAAAGATAAAAGGTTCAGGTGAAACATAAAAAGTTCAGGTTGTTTCCTAGACCCTCATTTCCCCACAGCTTCATGGTCTAATGGACCACCGATGCATGTAATTTTAGCGGCTGCGGTGACTTCTGATCCAGGGTGACTCGTGTGGATATATGGTATCTGCCAATCCATCTGTGAACTACTCAGCTTAAACCTTGGATCTCTTCAGCGAGGGGAATAAAATGCTACTTCTAAAAGAACATGACAGTTGCTATTCAGTCTTAAAAGGTCACATTCTCTGGCAAGAAAAGCTCCTGAAGATGAAGGCTCAACTGCTGGAAATCGACTAAACAGAATATCTATTATTATTCATTTCTTCTTCTGAGGAAGAATAAAGAAATAATGAGGGGAACTGGCATTCTGGGGCCATTTCTGAGCAAAGAAGAACCAGCCAAGCGTATGGAACTGACCATAGCATATTAAGAGTTCAGGAGCGCTAAGAAGGGGCATAGTTAATGATAGCTGTGAGCCACAGACTTTGAGAAAGCAGGCTTCAAAAATTCTTAGAAACATTAAGTATGATACTAAAGGAGCAGCAAGTCTAAAAGAAGTGCTTTAAAAAATAAAATCTGACAAAAACCAGTATATTTCAAAAAAAGATCCATGTAGCTTCATGAGTTACAGAAGATTTCATGTTAAAAAACATGCCATTTCAGATCATTTTTTAAATGAGCAGGTACATAATTTAAAAAATGAATTTACAAACTTAATTTGTTAATTAACAAAGATAATAAGAAAGGTTCCTAATCAAGGACAAATGCAAAAAAAAAGAAATAGGACAGATCTAAAAGAGAAATGGAAGGATAACTAAAACCTAGAAAAATGTCTGAGATCAAAAAAACAGGCTGTTAGAATTATAGATGATTCAAAAGGAAGGAAGCATTAACAGAACAGTGTTCAAGACACAGGCTTTTGAGTCAGCCAGACTCTTCCATTTATTTGCTATGTAAACTTCGCTTAACCTCCAGTTGCTTCTGTTCATCAACCTATAAAATGGGAATAAAATCTACTTCTCAAAAGTGAAATAAACCAGACACAAAAGATATAATACTGTACAATTCCATTCTAAAGAATTTCTAAAGTTTATATGAAATTTAAATTTATATGAAAGTTCTTTAAAGAAGGCAAAATTATAGAGACAAAAAGAACAGTAGTAGCCTGAGTCTGAGATTGGGAGTGGGGATTAACTATAAGTAGGCACGATAGAACTCTTTGGAGTGATGGAAATATTATTGGTGATGGATGAAAATATATAAATGTACTAAGACCCATCAAATTATACACTTAAAATAGCCATATTTTATGGAATATAAATTACAACTCAATAGAGCTGTAAAAAAAAAAAAAAATTGGCCTGTCAGGGTTGAAGAGAGATTAAATCTGATGTCTGAAAGTACTCATTGAGTGCTTACCAGTAGCAGGTACATAACCAGTGCTCATTAAGTGGTAGCTAAATGGGAGCTGTTTGGAGCAGACAGGTAATAACAGCTGATGGAAAGGACGCAGACCTCAGTAACACTGACCTTCAATTAAAAAGAATCAGGAGATGTAGGAAAGCTTAAAAAAAAAAAGAAGTACAGAGTAGAGACTAAAGCCAGAAAGACTGAGGAAATAATAAGAGGGTTTTGCACTATCCTCAAAGAATTAAAGCCTCCTAGAATAGAAGAATAACGAAGAGGAGATCATTTAGCTTATAATTAATTGGTAAACCTCTAAGGAATCATGGAATGTGGTTTTTTGGGGGGTCCTACCTTGAAATGTACCCAAAATTATACATCTTTAAATAATCTCACCCTGTTCTTCCTACCTACCCTTAGAAGGTAGGAAGGTGCCCTGGAAGGTGCTGGCCCCCTCTATGCCCTGGAAGGTGCTGGCCCCCTCTATACCCTGGAAGGTGCTGGTCCCCTCTATCATAAATACCAGGCTAGATCACTTCTCCCTCAGCACTTTACTCAAGCTGAACACCATTGGCAGAGATGTTCTACTCTCTCCACATACACCTTCCCACTTACATTCCCTTGTGTCTCTAACTTGATGCCTAATGAAATCCTACCAAGCCTTCAAGGCTCGCCTTAATTGCTGCCTTTCTGTGAAAGGGAGGGATCATTTATCCAGTGTGTGTGGATTTGCCTTTCTTTTAATACCTGCTGAAACGACTGCATATCATATAAACAAACCCAGGTTCCAATAACTGTACAACTTTCTACCTGTATGGTCTTGAGAAAGGAATTTTAATATCTCTGATCATCACTGTCCCTTTTTCTTGTAATAAATGGCAGCTGAAAGCATGAATGGTGACGGCTATGGCAGAGTTCTGTGTCCCACAATTTTCCAATTTGCTGTCCAGCTATTGTCAAGTCCTCACTGTGAAATCCCATTTGTCCACTCTTGACTTTGAGAGCTCACACACAAATGAATGTTGATCTCCCCCAAAAGAACCATATCCTCCTGTTGCTCAACATCCTTAATTACTACATACACTCAGACCATGGATCAGTGGTGGCATCACCCATATTCCCAACAGTGCAGCGACATTCTGGGATGACTGAGCCTGGGTCACCATAATTTCAAGACACAGTTGCTGAATCTCTTCACCTGAAAAAGAAGAAAGGAAAAAACTATCTGTAATATAGCTGCTTCTCTTAACTCATATTCAGTCTTCAGTGTCTCAAATCAGACATCTAAAGGTAAAAGAACTTGTGTGTGATGTCTAAAGGTAATGGAACTTCAGCAAACCATAAGGTATTTCAAGAGACGTTTTTAGTTATGAAGCAAAAGAACGTACCCGCTGTATCAGAGGCTTGAGTTTTGGAACTGGCAAGGATCTTGAAATAGCTCAGGAAAGTTCTCTTGTGATGTCTAGACAAACCTAAACACTCAAATACTATTAAAAATTTGAGAAAACTCTAGCTAAAAATCTCGTTTCTGTTTTTCTCTCCTCTCCATCTTACATTCAGCACATAGACAAATCTGGAAGGCCTGAGAGATGTATCCATGTTCTCTAGTGACCCAGTCTTTTTAAGCCTGATCCCAGTCGGCAGATGCATCTTCCCAACCAGACCTTTTCTTCTTTTTACTAAGGATTTTTACTAAAACACCAACATCTTCCATATAGCACACAAAAGCAGGGGAGGGGCAGGGGAACATATTTTTCTGGAAACATAGTATGGTGAGATCTGGAAGCATAGTATGGTGAGATCATATCTTATATAGGATTAGGTTCAAATGAAAGCATTCAAATGAAAATTGTGTTCAGTCAAAATACTCTTTGATTATCCCTTAAACTGTACATAAAGTATACAAATCTTTTTGTATATCATATGTAAGTAAGCACCTACTGTAAAAGAGCACTCATGGCAAATACACACACATATACAATTTCTAGCACTGTTAAAGTTGTTCTCCCTCTTTTTTTTTTTTTTTTGGAGGTGGGGGGCAAATACATGCATCTAAATTTGCCTGTGCTAACACTCTAACTCCATACTAGAGGTTGCTGTGGACAAACTGAGATGTGCATTCCCTTTGCCTCTCACCACAAAGTACCTGTGGTAAACAGAATAATGGCCCCCAAAGATGCCTATATCTAATCCCCGGAACTTGTGAATATGTTCTCTTGTATGGCAGAGGAACTTTGCAGATGTGATTAAGGTTAAAGACCTTGAGATAAGGAGATTATCCTCGATTACTGAAATAGACCCATTAATCACATGAATCCTTAAATATGGAAAACCTTTCCTGTCTTCAGAGAACCAGACAGATGACAGCATGAGAGGTCTTCAGCCCTCTGTTGTTTGCTTTGAAGATGGGGAAAGGGGGCCACAAGCCAAGGAGTATGGGCATCCTCTAGAAGCTGGAAAAGGAAGGGGAATGGATTCTCCCTGTCTTAGTCTGTTTGGACTGTTATAACAAAACACTACAGACTGGGTAGTTTATAAACAACAGGAATTTATTTCTCACAGTTCCGATGGCTGGAAGTCCAAGACCAGGGTGCCAACATGGTTGGGTTCCGGTGAAAGCCCTTTTCTAGGTTGCAGACTGCTGATTTCTTGCTGTGTCCTCACATTGTGGAAGGGACTGGGGAGCTCTGTGGGGCCTCTTTTATAAGGGCACTAATCCCATTCATGAGGGCTCCACCCTCATTACCTAATCACCCTCAAAGGCCCCACCCTCTAATACCATCACATTGAGGTTTAGGTTCTCAACATATGAATCTTCAGGGAACACAAACATTCAGGCCACATCACTCCCCTGGGCAACTAGGAAGGAATGCTGTTCTGCTGATATCTTGATCTTAGCCCAGTGAGAACCATGTTGGACTTCTGACCTACAGGACTATAAGATAATAAATTTGTGTTGTTTCAAGCCACTAAGTCTGTGGTAATTTGTTACAGCAGTAATAGCAAACTAATACAGCATCCCATAGGGCATTTCCTTGAAACCTGGAGTTCTGAAAATGCAGCTTGATAACCATCAAACCAGGCTTTCTGGGACCTGCACCACACGCTCAGCGACATGCACCATCTCAGTCGAGTATTGTTTTGATGAGTGCATCTGGTCTGTGTCTTCAAACCTCCTTCCCCTCCCCCTCAGCTATTTAGAAAGTGACTCAATGAAAGTAACCCAGCTGTCCCATCCAAGAAGACAAACCTCAAGTACCCAGACATCCATCCAGTCACTACCAATTGTGACACACAATTTTCTATTCAGGTCACATCCTAAAAGCAGAGTCTGAAGACCTAAAAACATGATATTTACCAAAGTTTAGCCTCATAAGTGGAGAGAGGAGTGCAGCCCAGTTCACAGGAGGATACTGGTAGCTTTCTCCAACAGTTGCTATGGGTTTCATCACAACTTTGAGAAGGGAAGGAGGCACAGATTCAGGACCTGCAACAGAAAGGAAAAAAATAATAAAATACTTCAACAGCATCATGAAACTGGAACATGCCAACTTTCCCTCCTTTCTACTAGTTTCAAAGGATTTGGTATCACAGCTTCAATTGTGTTCAACCTTTCAATTCTCACTTGCTGGAAACTTTGCTCCCTCTGTTCTTCTCTCTCTTATTTGTCTCCAGTCTTTCCCTCTTGCCTGGATAGGAATATTCCACATTGCTACTTAACTCTCTTCCATGTTCTCTCATGTCTTTTCATCCAGCTTCCTACAAAGAGTAACTTACTCTACATTATTGCCTTATTGCTCACTCACTCCTTAATCCACTTCTAGAAAAGGAGACAATCACTACCACTCAGGTCCATCTCCTTCTCAGGAGAATTGTTTACCTTCAGTCCCTGTGGCTCTAAATGGTACATTCTGTCCCATGTGATTCCTGCTTCTTCTTCTCCTCAGCCTGTGCCATGGCTGACTGCTCCACAGGTGAGCACCAGATATAACAGCTAATCCACAGGTTAACCAGCTATCTGTGACATAGCGCCATGTTCTTTTCTTTTTATTTTTTATTTTTCAGGTGGGAGGTAATTTGAAATTGAAAAAAATGAGACACTCTAGCAGTTCTAAGTGCAGCCATAAAGTGAAGCCAGGGTTGGAGTAGCCATTGAGGGCCATATAGAAGTGAAGTTACAAGGAGGTCAGAAATGATGTATGAAAAAGTAGCAGACCAAGAAGAAGTAACTGCAGCAGCAGGATCAACATAAGCAGCAGAAGGGAAATCAGCATTAGCAGAAAGAGAAGCAGAATCAGCAAAAGGAAAAGCATCAGCAGGAAAAGGAAAAGCAGGGGTGGAATCAGCAGATAAAGCAGCAGCAGCAGACACCGAAACAGGGGAAAGCAGAGATGGGGGCAGAGTCAGCAAAAGGAAAAACAGCTGCAGAAAGGAAAAGCACGGGAGAAGGAGAAGCACAGGAAAAAGGAGAAGCACAGGAAAAAAGGAGAAGCAGAAGCAGAAAAAGCAGCTGACCTGGAGACCCTGAAAAGTGCAGAAGCAGAAGTAGGGGCAGAGTCAGCAAAAGAAAAAAGAGCTGCAGAAATAAGAAGCATGGAAAAAGGAGCAGCACAGGAGAAAGGAGAAGCAGAGTCAGAAAAAGCAGTAGAAAAGTAGAAGTATCAGCAGATGCTGAAAACAGGGAAGGAGAAATAAGTGGAGAGTCAGCAAAAGGAAAAACAACTGTAGAAAGGAGAAGCACAGGAAAAGGAGAAGCAGAGGCAGAAAAAGCAGCAGAATCTGCAGACCCTGAAAAGTGGGGAAGCAGGAGCGGGGGCAGGGTCAGCAAAAGGAAAAACAGCTACAAAAAGGAGGAGCATAGGAAAAAGGAGAAGCACATGCAGAGTCAGCAAGAAAAGTAGAACAATTAGTAGAAGTTGAAAAACAGGGAGAAGCAGAGTCAATAAAAGGTCAAACAGTCAAGAAAGGAGAAGCATAGGGAAAGGGAAAAGGAGAAACATATAAAAATGGGCAAAGAGTTTGAAGACATTTTCCCAAAGATGGTACACAAATGGCAACAAAGATATGAAAAGATGTTCAACATTACTAATCATCAGAGAAATGCAAATCAAAACCACAGTAAGATATCACCTCATGGCCATTAGGATGGCTACTATTTTTTTAAAAAATAGAAAAAAACTGTGTTGGTGAGGATGTAGAGAAATTGGAACCCTTGTGAACTTCTGGTGGGATTATAAAATAGAACTGTTATGGAAAACAGTATGATGGCTCCTCAAAAAATTAAAAATAGACCTACCTTATGACCTAGCAATCCCACTTCCAAAAGAACTGAAAATAGAGTTTCGATGAGATATTTGCATGCCCAAGTCTATAGCAGTACTATTTTATTTTTTGACAGTAAAACAGTTACTTTATTTTTTTTGTTTCGTTTTCAAAATTATATAATAATTTATTCACATAGTTCAAAAAGCAGAAAAATCATTCTTATTTTTTAGGCAAATAAAGCATATTATAACTCTCCGTTCTACTACACCTTATTTTTCTCACTTATTGATGTGTCTTAGAGTCCTTCCCTATTAGTACCTTTTTTTTTTATACAGCAGGTTATTATTAGTCATCAATTTAATACACATCAGTGTATGCATGTCAATCCCAATCGCCCAATACATCCCCCCACCCCCCAACCACTTTCCCCCCTTGGTGTCCATACATTTGTTCTCTACATCTGTGTTTCAATTTCTGCCCTGCAAACTGGTTCATCTGTACCATTTTTCTAGGTTCCACATACATGCATTAATATATGATATTTGTTTTCCTCTTTCTGACTTACTTCACTCCATATGACAGTCTCTAGATTCATCCATGTCTCAACAAATGACCCAATTTTGTTCCTTTTTATGGCTGAGTAATATTCCATTGTATATATGTACCACAACTTCTTTATCCATTCATCTGTTGATCGGCATTTAGGTTGCTTCCATGACCTGGCTATTGTAAATAGTGCTGCAGTGAACACTGGGGTGCATATGTCTTTTTGAATTGTGGTTTTCTCTGGGTATATGCCCAGTAGTGGGATTCCTGGGCCATATGGTAATTCTATTTTTAATTTTTTAAGGAACCTCCATACTGTTCTCCATAGTGGCTGTTATCAGTTTCCATTCCCACCAATGGTGTAAGAGGGTTCCCTTTTCTCCACACCCTCTCCAGCATTTGTTGTTTGTAGATTTTCTGATGAAGCCCATTCTGGTGTGAGGTGATACCTCATTGTAGTTTTGATTTGCATTTCTCTAATAATGAGAGATGTTGAGCAGCTTTTCATGTGCCTCTTGGCCATCTGTATGTCGTCTTTGGAGAAATGGCTATTTAGGTCTTCTGCCCATTTTTGGACTGGGTTGTTTGTTCTTTTAATATTGAGCAGCATGAGCTGTTTACATATTTTGGAGATTAATCCTTTGTCCGTTGATTTGTTTGCAAATATTTTCTCCCATTCTGAGGGTTGTCTTTTGGTCTTGTTTATGGTTTCCTTTGCTGTACAAAAGCTTTTAAGTTCCATTAGGGCCCATTTGCTTATTTTTGTTTTTATTTCCATTACTCTAGGAGGTGAAACAAAAAAGATCTTGCTGTGATTTATGTCAAAGAGTGTTCTTCCTATGTTTTCCTCTAAGAGTTTTATAGTGTCCGGTCTTACATTTAGGTCTCGAATCCATTTTGAGTTTATTTTGTGTATGGTGTTAGGGAGTGTTCTAATTTCATTCTTTTATATGTAGCTGTCCAGTTTTCCCAGCACCACTTATTGAAGAGACTGTCTTTTCTCCATTGTATATCCTTGCCTCCTTTATCATAGATTAGTTGACCATAGGTACGTGGGTTTACCTCTGGGCTTTCTATCCTGTTCCATTAATCTATGTTTCTGTTTCTGTGCCAGTACCATATTGTCTTGATTACTGTAGCTTTGTAGTATTGTCTGAAGTCAGGGAGTCTGATTCCTCCAGCTCTGTTTTTTTCCCTCAAGACTGCTTTGACTATTCGGGGTCTTTTGTGCCTCTGTAAAAATTTTGAGATTTTTTGTTATAGTTCCGTTAAAAAATGCCACTGGTAATTTTATAGGGATTGCATTGAATCTGTAGATTGCTTTGGGTAGTATAGTTGTTTTCACAATATTGACTCTTCCCGTCCAAGAACATGGTATATCTCTCCATCTGTTGGTACCATCTTTAATTTCTTTCATCAGTGTCATAGTTTTCTGCATACAGGTCTTTTGTCTCCCTAGGTAGGATTATTCCTAGGTATTTTATTCTTTTTGTTGCAGTGGTAAATGGGAGTGTTTCCTTAATTTCTCTTTCAGATTTTTCATCATTAGGATGTGTATAGGAATGCCAGAGATTTCTATGCATTAATTTTGTATCCTGCAACTTTACCAATTTCACTGATTAGCTCTAGTAGTTTTCTGGTGGCATCTTTAGGATTCTCATTGTATAGGATCATGTCATCTGCAAACAGGGACAATTTTACTTCTTCTTTTCCAATCTGTGTTCCTTTTATTTCTTTTCCTTCTCTGATTGCCAAGGCTAGGACTTCCAAAACTATGTTGAATAATAGCATTGAGAGTGGACATCCTTGCCTTGTTCCTGATCTTAGAGGAAATGCTTTCAGTTTTTCACCATTGAGAATGATGTTTGCTGTGGGTTTGTCATATATGGCCTTTATTATGTTGAGGTAGGTTCCCTCTATGCCCACTTTCTGGAGAGTTTTTATCATAAATGGGTTTTGAATTTTGTCAAAAGCTTTTTCTGCATCTATTGAGATGATCATATGGTTTTTCTCCTTCCATTTGTTAACATGGTGTATCACATTGATTGATTTGCGTATATTGAAGAATCCTTGCATCCCTGGGATAAATCCCACTTGATCATTGTGTATGATCCTTTTAATGTGCTGCTGGATTGTGTTTCCTAGTATTTTGTTGAGTGTTTTTGCATCTATATTCATCAGTGATATTGGTCTGTAGTTTTCTTTCTTTGTGACATCCTTGTCTGGTTTTGGTATCAGGGTGATGGTGGCCTCGTAGAATGAGTTTGGGAGTGTTCCTCCCTCTGCTATATTTTGGAAGAGTTTGAGAAGGATAGGTGTTAGCTCTTCTCTAAATGTTTGATAGAATTGGCCTGTGAAGCCATCTGGTCCTGGGCTTTTGTTTGTTGGAAGATTTTTAATCACAGTTTCAATTTCATTACCTGTAATTGGTCAGTTCATATTTTCTATTTCTTCCTGGTTCAGTCTTGGAAGGTTATACCTTTCTAACAATTTGTCCATTTCTTCCAGGTTGTCCATTTTATTGGCATAGAGTTGCTTGTAGTAGTCTCTTAGGATGCTTTGTATTTCTGCGGTGTCTGTTGTAACTTCTCCTTTTTCATTTCTAATTTTATTTATTTGAGTCCTCTCCCTCTTTTTCTTGATGAGTCTGGCTAATGTTTTATCAATTTTGTTTATCTTCTCAAAGAACGAGCTTTTAGTTTTATTGTTCTTTGCTATTGTTTTCTTTATTTCTATTTCATTTATTTCTGCTCTGATCTTTATGATTTCTTTCCTTCTGCTAACTTTGGGTTTTGTTTGTTCTTCTTTCTCTAGTTCCGTTAGTTGTAAGGTTAGATTATTTATTTGAGATTTTTCTTGTTTCTTGAGGTAGGCTTCTATTGCTATAAACTTCCCTCTTAGAACTGCTTTTGCTGCATGCCACAGGTTTTGGATTGCCGTGTGTTCACTGTCATTTGTCTCTAGGTATTTTTTTATTTCCTCTTTGATTTCTTCAGTGATCTCTTGGTTATTTAGTAACGAAGTGTTTAGCGTCCACGTGTTTGTGTTTTTTACTTTTCCCCTGTAATTCATTTCTAATCTCATAGCATTGTGGTCAGAAAAGATGCTTGATATGATTTCTATTTTCTTAAATTTACTGAGACTTGATTTGTGACCCAAGATGTGATCTATCCTGGAGAATGTTCCGTGCAAACTTGAGAAGAAACTGTAATCTGCTGTTTTGGATGGAATGTCCTATAAATATCAATTAAATCTATCTGGTCTATTGTGTCATTTAAAGCTTCTGTTTCCTTATTTATTTTCATTTTGGATGATGTGTCCATTGGTGTAAGTGAGGTGTTAAAATACTCCACTATTATTGTGGTACTGTCGATTTTCTCTTTTACAGCTGTTAGCAGTTGCATTATGTATTGAGGTGGTCCTATGTTGGGTGCATATATATTTATAGTTGTTATATCTTCTTCTTGGATTGATCCCTTGATCATTATGTAGTGTCCTTCCTTGTCTCTTGTAACATTCTTTATTTTAAAGTCTATTTTATCTGAAATGAGTATTGCTACTCCAGCTTTCTTTTGATTTCCATTTGCATGGAATATCTTTTTCCATCCCCTCACTTTCAGTCTGTATGTGTCCCTAGGTCTGAAGTGGGTCTCTTGTAGACAGCATATATATGGGTCTTGTTTTTGTATGCATTCAGCAAGCCTGTGTCTTTTGGTTGTAGCATTTAATCCATTCACGTTTAAGGTAATTATCGATATGCATGTTCCTATGACCATTTTCTTAATTGTTTTGGGTTTGTTTTTGTAGGTCCTTTTCTTGTCTTGTGTTTCCCACTTAGAGAAGTTCCTTTAGCATTTGATGTAGAGCTGGTTTGGTGGTGCTGAATTCTCTTAGCTTTTGCTTGTCTGTAAAACTTTTGATTTCTCCATTGAATCTGAATGAGATCTTTGCAGGGTAGAGTAATCTTGGTTGTAGGTTCTTCCCTTTCATCACTTTAAGTATATCATGCCACTCCCTTCTGGCTTGTAGAGTTTCTGCTGAGAAATCAGCTGTTAATCTTATGGGAGTTCCCTTGTATGTTATTTGTTGTTTTTCCCTTGCTGCTTTCAATAATTTCTCTTTGTTTTTAATTTTTGCCAATTTGATTACTATGTATCTCGGCATGTTTCTCCTTGGGTTTATCCTGTATGGGACTCTCTGGGCTTCCTGGACTTCGGTGGCTATTTCCTTTCCCACGTTAGGGAAGTTTTTGACTATAATTTCTTCAAATATTTTCTCGGGTCCTTTCTCTCTCTCTCTTCTCCTTCTGGGACCCCTATAATGTGAATGTTGTTGCATTTAATGTTGTCCCTGAGGTCTCTTAGGCTGTCTTCATTTCTTTTCATTCTTTTTTCTTTGTTCTGTTCCACAGCAGTGAATTCCACCATTCTGACTTCCAGGTCACTTATCCATTCTTCTGCCTCAGTTACTCTGCTATTGATTCCTTCTAGTGTAGTTTTCATTTCAGTTATTGTATTGTTCATCTCTGTTTGTTTGTTCTTTAATTTTTCTAGATCTTTGTTAAACATTTCTTGCATCTTCTCGATCTTTGCCTCCATCGTTTTTCCAGGGTCCTGGATCATCTTCACTATCATTATTCTGAATTCTTTTTCTGGAAGGTTGCCTACCTCCACTTCATTTAGTTGGTTTTCTGGGGTTTTATCTTGTTCCTTCATCTGGTACATAGCCCTCTGCCTTTTCATCTTGTCTATCTTTCTGTGAATGTTTTTTGTTCCACAGGCTGCAGGATTGTAGTTCTTCTTGCTTCTGCAGTCTGCCCTCTGGTGGATGAGGCTAAGAGGCTTGTGTAGGCTTCCTGATGGGAAAGACTGGTGGTGGGTAGAGCTGGGTGTTGCTCTGGTGGGCACAGCTAGGTAAAACTTTAATCCGCTTGACTGCTGATGGGCGGGGCTGGGTTCCCTCCCTGTTGGTTGTTTGGCCTGAGGCAACCCAACACTGGAGCCTACCTGGGCTCTTTGGTGGAACTAATGGCAGACTCTGGGAGGGTTCATGCCAAGGAGTGACAAACTGGATAATCTAGATGAAATGGACTTCCGAGAACTTCTGCTGCTACTGTCCTTGTCCCCGCAGTGAGCCACAACCCCCACCTCCACCCCGCCTCTGCAGGAGACCCTCCAACACTAGCAGGTGGGTCTGGTTCAGTCTCCCCTGGGTTCACTGCTCCTTCGCCTGGGTCCCGATGTGCACACTAGTTTGTGTGTGCCCTCCGAGAGTGGAGTCTCTGTTTCCCCCAGTCCTGTTGAAGTCTTGCAAACAAATCCCACAAGACTTCAAAGTCTGATTCTCTAGGAATTCCTCCTCCCATTGCCGGACACCCATGTTGGGAAGCCTGACGTGGGGCTCATAACCTTCACTCCAGTGGGTGGATTTCTGTGGTATAAGTGTTCGCCAGTCTGTAAGTCACCCACCCAGCAGTTATGGAATTTGATTTTGCTGTGATTGCGCCCCTCCTACTGTCTCATTGTGGCTTCTCCTTTGTCTTTGGATGTGGGGTATCTTTTCTGGTGAGATCCAGTGTCTTCCTGTCAATGACTGTCCAGCAGCTAGTTGTGATTCTGGTGTTCTTACAAGAGGGAGTGAGAGCACGTCCTTCTACTCTGCCACCTTGGTTTAGCTCCTCCGTAGCAGTACTATTCACAATAGTCAAGAGCAACCCAAATGTCCATTGATGGAAAAATGGATAAACAAAATGTGATATATACACAGAATGGAACAGTATTCAACTTTAAAAAGAAAAGAAATCCTGTTATACGCTACATGTCCTCAACCTTGAGGACACTATGCTAAGTGAGATATATCAGTCAAAAGACAAATACTATATGATTCCACTTATACCTGGCATCTAAAATAGTCAAATTAATAGATATGGAAAGTAGAATCGTGGTTACCACGGGTCGGGGAAGGGAAAAAGGGTAGGTATTATTGCTTAGTGGGTACAAAGTTTCAGTTTTGCAAGATGAAAAAGTTCTGGAGATTAGTTTAACAATGATGTGAATATACTTAACACTATATAAATGTATACTTAAAAATGGTTATGATGGTAAATTTTAAATGTTTTTTATAATTTAAAAAAAGTTTAAAAAAAAGGAGAGACTTTTGGTTTCCGGTTGTGCATGTAAGGAGCTTGGAAGTTACCACTCTGGTATAAAAGTAAAAAGCTGAACAGACTGAAGAATCAACAACTCTTCTTGGATCCTTAAGAAGGGAAGAACACAGGGCAAACTGCTGCCTCCAAGACTAGAGAGACAGGCAGATGAATACAGGGAGTCATGGCTTATCAGAGCAGAGACTCATGAGTGGATGCTGCAGGAACAGTGCTGGGGTAAGAAAATCTGAACTACAATTGATGCAATGCTGGAGGGCCCACAAATTTGATAACCTAGATGAAATGACCCAATTCTTTGAAAGACACAATCTGCCAAAATTCATACAAGAAGATACAGACAATCTGAATAGAACTACATCTATTTAAAAACTTAATCAATAATTAATAACCTTCCAAAAGAGAAAGCAACAGGCCCAGATGGGTTCACTGCTGAACTCTACCAAACATTTAAAGAAGAAATTATACCAATTCTCTTTAATCTCTTTCAGAAGATAAAAGCAGAGGGAATATTACCTAACTCATTCCATGAGGATGGCATTACCCTAATAGCAAAACCAGACTAAGACATAAGAAAACTACAGATATTTCTTATGAACATAGATGCAAAAATCTTTAAGAAAATATTAGCCAATTAAATCCAACAATGTATAAAAAGAATTACACACCACAACCAAGTAGAACTTATCCCAGGTATGCAAGGCTGGTTCAACATTTGAAAATCAATTAATGTAATCTATCACATCAGTAGCCTAAAGAAGAAAAATCATATGAATATATATCAATAAATGCAGAAAAAGCATTTGACAAAATCCAGCACCCATTCATGATAAAAACTCTCAGTAAACTAGGAATACAGCGGAACTTCATCAACTGGATAAAGCATATCTATAAAAAAATAACCTTCATCAACTAGATAAAGCATATCTATTAAAAAAAACAGCTAACATCATACTTATTGATGAAAAACTAGGATTAGGAACAAGGCAAGGATGTTTCTTCTCACCATGGCATTTCAATATTATATTGGAAGACCTAGCTTACACAATAAGATAAGAAAATTAAATAACAGGTATACTGATTGGGAAGGAAGATGCAAGTAACTAAGATTAGAAATGAAAGTGATGACACTGCTATCAACCTTACAGAAATAAAAAGGATTATAAGAGAAAGCTATGAAAAAGTTGTATGTAACAAATTGGATAATCTAGATGAAATGGACAAATTCACACACCTAAAAACACACAAATTACCAAAACCGACTCAAGAACAAATAGAAAATATGAACAGACCTATAACAAGTAAAGAGACTGAATCAGTAATCAAAGACCTCCCAACAAAGAAAAGTTCAGAACCAGATGGTTTTCCTGGTGAATTCTACCAAACACTTAAAGAAGAATTCACACCAATCCTTCTCAGTTTCTTCCAAAAAACAGAAGAGGAGGGAATACTTCCTAGCTCATTCTATGGGACCAGCATTAGCCTGATACCAAAGCTAGATGAAGACAACACAATAAAAGAAAACTACAAACCACTCCTTGTTATGTATATAGATGTGTAAATTCTCAACAAAACACTAGTAAACTGAATCCAAGGGCATATTAAAAGGACTTTACATGATGACCACACAGGATTTATCCCAGGAATAAAAGTGCTATACAACATAAGAAAATCAATCAATGTAATATATACCACATTAACAGAATGAAGGGAGGAAAAACATATGATCATCTCAACTGACACAGAGAGCTTTTGATAAAATCCAACATTCTTTCATGACAAAAAAATACTCATAAAATTAGGAATAGAATGGAATTATCTTAATATGATAAAGTGCATTTGTGAAAAAACCCACAGTGAAAATCATATTCAATGATGCAAGATTGTAATCTTTTCCTCTACAATCAGGAACAAGACAAGGATGCTCACTGTCACCACTTTGTATTGGATGTTCTAGCCAGAGCCATTAGGCAAGAAAAAGAAATAAAAGGCATCCAGATTGGAAAGGAAAAAGTAAAGCTATCTCTATTTGCAGATGACATGATCCTATACACAGAAAAAGAGAAGTTAGTAAAGTTACAGGGTATAAGATCAACAAGCAAAAATTATTTGTGTTTCTATATCCCAGCAATGAATAATCTGAAAAGGAAATTAAGAAACAATTCCACATGCAATAGTACCCAAAAGAATAAAATATCGGGAAATAAATTTAACCAAGGTAAAAGACACACACACTGAAAGTACAAAACATTGCTGAAGGAAGTAAAAGAAAATCTAAATAAATGGAAAGACATCTTGAGTTCATGGATTGGAATATTTAATATTGTTAAGATGATACTACTCAAAGCTATCTACAGATTCAACACAATACCTATCAAAATTTCAACAACCTTTTTTGCAGAAATGGAAAAGTTGATTCTCAAATTTATATGAAATTGCAAGGGGGCCCAAATAGTCAAAACAATCTTGAAAAAGGAAAATTTAAAGGATTCACACATACCAATTTCAAAACTTACTACAGAGCTACAATAATCAAAACAGTGTGGTACTGGCAAATATAAGGATAGACATATAACAAATGGAACAGAATTGGGAGGCCAGAAATAAACCCAAACATTTATGGCCAATTGATTTTTGACAAGGGTCCTAAGACCACTCAATAGGAGAAAGAAGGGTCTCTTCAACAAATAGTGCCGGGACAACTAGGTATTCAGGTGTAAATAATGAAGCTGGATCCCTACCTAACACCACATACAAAACTTAACTTAAAATGGGTCAATGACAATATAAGAATTAAATTGCAAAACTCTTAGAAGAAAACATAGAGGTAAGTCTTCATGACCTTTGATTTGGCAATGAATTCTTAGGTATGACCAAAAATATGAGCAACAAAAGGAAAAAAGATGAATTGGACTTTGTCAGTGCTAAAAACTTGTGTGTCCAAGGATATTATCAACAAATTGATAAGACAACCTAGAGAATGCAATAAAACATTGGCAAATTGTATATATGATAAGGGTCCAGTATCCAGAATACACAAATAATTCTTAAAATTCGAAAACAAAAAGACAATCTAGTTTTTAAAATGATCAAAGGACTTGAACAGATAATTCTCCGAAGAAGATATACCAACAAGTAGTTGAAGTTGCTTAACCTCATTAGTCATTAGGGAAACACAAATCAAAACTAAGTGATCACTTCACATTCAATAGGATGATAATAATAATGATAATAATAATCATGGAGAAAGAACAAATGTTGGCAAGGATGTGGAGGAATTGGAACCCTCATACATTGCTAGTAGGAATATAAAATGGTGCAGCCACTGTGGAAAAACAGTTTGGCAGTTCCTCAAAAAATTATATGGAATTACTATATGACTGAGCAATTCCACCCCTAGATACATACCCCAAAGAATTGAAAACTGGTATTCAAACAAAAACCTGTACACAAGTCTCCACAGCAGCACCACTCATAATGGCCAAAAGGTAGAAACAACCCAAATGCCCATGAACAGATGAATGGATAAATAAAATGCATATCCATGCACTGGAATATTATTCAGTCATAAAAAAGGAACTAAATATTGATACTTGCCACCACATGGATGAACATTGACAACATTATGCTAAGCGAAAGAAGCCCATCACAAAAGGCCATATGGCATATGATGCCATTTAAATGAAATATGCAGAATAGGCAAATCCACAGAGACAGAAAGCAGATTTTGGCTGTTAGGGGCTGGGGGAAATGGGGGAATGGAAGCAATTGCTCAGGGAGTACAAGGTTTCCTTTTGGGGTGATGAAAATGTTCTGGAACTAGACAGTGGCCTAATATTGTGAATGTACTAAACGCCACTGAATTGTACACTTTAAAATGGTTAAAATGATAAATTTTATATTATGTGTCTTTTACCACACACACACAGACACACACACACTCACACACACAAGCACAAGAAGAAGAGAAAGGGATGAAGCAGTCTTTGATGAGAAAAGCAGAATCCATGAAAGAGATCGATACAGTGCAGCCCTGGGCAGGCAGACAGAAAGCAAGATAAAGTCTTGATGCCTGGTATCTTTCTGCTCCTGATACTCTGAGGGTTGAGAATAGTTTCTGTCCTTAGATTTCTGGGAAACCTATGAATCCTTGCAGTAAATACTGAGTCACTTGAAGCAAGTCATTGTTTTCTGTAATAAAAATTACCCTAACATAATTGCTATCACTGCCTAAGCTCATTTACTCATAATTTCACAGACTACTTAGGCGTTGATGACTAGTAAACCCATACTTCTAATGCAGGCCTTTCTCTGATGTTTCTACAGCTATCTCAAGAATCAGCATATTTTCTTAGGTAGCCCCCAACAAACCTACCTCTGTACCTTTGCCTCTGCCAACTTGGGAAAGTATAATAAAACTAGTTGTGTGCCTTCCAGTGCTGTTTCTCTCCCCTCCAACCAATACTTTTTTGCTTTTTGAAAATGTTAAAAGCTCAACACACCTGCCACTCTTCTATGCTGTGTTACCAGTAACTGAAGCTTTATTTCAATTCCACCTTGTGATGTAGTACTAGGATTATAGGAAATATTATCAGGGAGTTAACCATTGCTATTACAAGTAGAAGAATTTCTGACCAAAAAAGTAAATATATTCTTAAACACATTCATTTATTCAACTGAGTATCTATTAGCTACCAGACAGTGGAGACGGTGTTGAACAGGCAGAAGAGGTCACCATGCTCATGGAGCTTATACTCTAGTGACAGGACAAACAGACAAGGAAAAATCAGGTGTGATAAAAATAAAAATGCTATGATAGGAATTAACTGGTTGGGTATTCACATAACTCTATACTGATTATCCACATATGGCAGCTGTCCACACACAAAGTTGTCTGCAAATTGGAGTCTTTGATTTCACAAAACAATGACAACAAAATTTAAGCTGCTCTTGGGGGGGCCTTTTGGCTCACGATTCATAGAAATAGCCTAATGAACTGGCAGATAGTATAGTAAATATCTGGACATAGAATTACTCTTCACTGGGCTTCCCTGGTGGTGCAGTGGTTAAGAATCCGCCTGCCAATGCAGGGGACACGGGTTCGAACCCTGGTCCGGGAAGATCCCACATGCAACGGAGCAACTAAGCCCGTGCACCACAACTACTGAGCCTGCTCTCTAGAGCTCATGAGCCACAACTACTGAAGCCTGTGTGCCTAGAGCTCGGGCTCCGCAACAAGAGAAGCCACTGCAATGAGAAGCCCTCACACTGCAATGAAGACCCAACACAGCCAAAAATAAATAAATTTATAAAAATAATGTTCTATATTCTAGAAATGCCATTACCAGGTAGGAAAAGCTTATTATTCTAAAAAAAAAAAAAAAAAAGAATTACTCTTCACTCCTATTAAGGACATAAATCCAATTCTATATTGTAAGTCTTTAATTCATAAGCAGATTTCTGTTAAATTTTTTTCTCAGATCAAGTGTTTTTAAAACTATATAAAATTATATTCCAGGTCCTTCTATAGAATTCACTACAGAAAACTTGCAGTTTCCAGAGGATCTAGAGAATCAGGAGAGACATTCAACCTGTCCTCTAATACCAGGACCCAATGTAAAATATGGTCATTTTCTATATCCTTTATTGCTTAGACAACAAACTCTCTCTTGACAGGACAACAGAACTTTCACCAGTAACTGCACTTTACTATCTAAACACTTTACATGTTGCTTCCATACTCTTTAGAACTGACCTAATTAATATACAAGCAAGTGTCAGAAACAAGGAGAACTTGTAAAATGGAGCACAGGGGTGAAAATCAAGTAAGTACTATAATGCAATACATTTCCCACTTTTTAAAAAAGCAGAGAATCAGTATGGACTAGCATAGCTAGAATCACACAAAATTTTCCACTATATTTGCAGGGAACTAATTCTGAAACCAACTGGAATGAAAGAAATTATAGCAGCTGTTAGGAATGGAGAAAATACCTGGTAGTTCTAAGCATGTGCGGGGAGATATGGAGAGAGAGCGAGCCCCCAAATGGGAGAACAGAGTCACATGGTTCCCTCCCCAGAGATCTTCAGCATTGGACACAAGAATCCAAATCTAAGCTATGGGAAGGATCAGTTCCCTTATTACAGAGCTCTATCTTTCACCCAAGTGCCTTAGACAAAAAGAAATACTGGAATGCTTTATAGACAATGGATTTGGAACTGAGAAGACCTAACAGTACTTGTTAAAAGGATCCAGATGTCTTAAAATCCGGTACAAAGTTGCTTTAAATCCCTCATCCAGTTGACAGCCTCAAAGAACCCTGATATAAATGGCATATCCGAACATAATGCATTACAACAGGACCCATTTATCACACATACTCTGGCTACAAAAAGGATCAGATCTCAATGCCACAATGCACATGTGTAACTCCTATAGGAAAAGTCTGGTAACAAGTAGGCTAACAGCCACTGGTGTGTCTGTTCCCCATCACCAGCATGTCGCTTGTAATGGTGTGGATATGTCTTTACCTTCTCCCATCATTAGCATTGTTTAGAAGCAATATATATAATATATGTATATACACATATATAATATATATATTATATGATTACACACACACACACACACACACATATATATATGTTTAAAGTGGTAGATCAACAAATACTTGAAAACGATTACATGCCAAGTACTCTGTACTAAGCATTTAGGATAAAACCCACATGTTCTTCCTGCCCTTGAGGAAATTACAGTCTACTGGGAAAGACAGACTTTAAACAAAGAATCACAAATAATTAAGCAAATAATTTCACATATGTAAAGTACTATGAAAAACATAAAGTATCACATAAGAAATCTATACTAATCTGGGAACATCAGGGAATCCTGTCTTATCCTCCACTGAGGAAAGGATGTTTAAAACAAGATGGAAAGGATGAGTCGAATTTTTCTAGACAAAGTCCTTAGAAAACACAGGTAGACATAATGACAGCATGACATATTTTGAGAGATTAACAGATGCTTAGCCCCTTGCCAGAAACCACTCTATAATCAAGACAGCTGTTGAAAACAGTTGATGATTCCAATATGTCAGTCAGATACTAAGAGTTGGTAGGATGTTCTTTCTTAGGACCAAGTACTTCAATATCATCCAGTGTTATCAGAAACAAAAACATCCCTGAGCCCCTTAGCACCAGGAAGGCTGCCAAGCAGGGTGGCTGCTCAGTGGAAATCAGGACCTGGGAGAGAGGAAGGCAGCTTTAGCAGGACTGTGGCAAATACATTGAGAATAATGGGAGTCAGGTTTCTTAAAGTCAGAGAAGAAAGTTACAAATGAGAAGGAGGAAATGCAGAAGGAAGCCTGTGATGTTGAATTGGAGATATTGGTGTGAACTCAAGTTTTTCAATATATATAGCTAGATATAAGAATAAATATAGACAATATGTGAGAGAGAAAGAGAGAGAGGGAGGGAGGGAGGGAAAGAAGGAGAGAAAGAGAGAATTTCCTAACTGTCCACTGAAAGGGCCTAGGAGCAGTGATTATCGCAGTAGCAATGCAGTAATTTGCACCCAAGATCTTGGCTTCTAAATATCTTTCTCCACGAGAAGAAACTTGAGTTACCTGGCTATTACAAGGCTGAGGATAATACAAGATGAACCTAGAACATCTTTGTGTGCCACAAAGAAAAGGAGGTACTCAAAGAATGATAAGGTTATCTCAAAAGGACACAAGAGTCAACTTAAAGAGGCTCTTTCTGATCTAGTCTGGAACAATTTGAGGATCAAAATCATGAATAACTGAATAATAAATAATTGAATAATAGGAGTTCAGCAGTCCATATTGAAAGAAAGAAAGAAAGGAAGAAAGAAAAAGGAAGCAAGGAAAGAAGGAAGGATGGAAGAGGGAGGGAGGGAAGGAGGCAGCTTTTCCTTTCAGAAGAAAGCCTACCAAAAAGTGTAAATGGGATAATGGAATTTTAAGAATCACCTATTGGCAATCATCAGAGTAATAACTCAGTCAAGAAAACATTAATGGATACCCAAACTAATGGGTGAAAGTAGGATGAAAATGGGATATTCATAAAGTCTCAAAATACCTCCACATAAAATATTTCTTGATGATAAAAGGAAAGGAGGAACTTTAATGAGGAGACACCTGGAAGAGATCACCTTATCCAAGTGATCAAAGTTAGCATCACTTTGGTGGAGGAAGACAGACATCGTGTACCACCCGAAGGGATGCAGTGAGCAGAGCAGGCCTCCATGGCTGTAACATTCTTGCCAAAGGTGACTGACCTCTCATGTGAGGAACACCAGGCAAACTCAAACAGAAAAGTGCTCTGTAAAACAACTGGCTTCTAATCCTAAAACACGTTAAAGTCATGAAAGAACAACCGAGGCAATGTTCCAGACTGAAGGGGACCAAAGAGATGACAAGTGTGACATTCTGGATTAAATTCTTGTTCTGCTAAAGCCATCATTTGGGCTGTCAGGGAAACTTGAATAGGGTCTCTGGGTGAAAGGAATATAGAAGTGATCTGGCTGTTTTCACTTTTTGGTAAGTTTTAAATTATTTTAAAATAAAAAGTAAAATAAATTTTAAAGCACATCTAACATTTAATTAAAAAAAACGACATCTCAAATAGTAAATACATACAAAAATGTTCATTCCTTCTGACAATGAATGCAAATTAAAGTAGTCTTAAAGTATCATTTTATACCTGCTTGGCTTTTATTGTAGTCATTTGTTTTATCTATCTGATGGTCTGCTTTGTAATATGATAACTAGAAAGGGTTTATTCTTTATTTGTTTCCTAAGCACTGTTACATAAAGTGAAGCTGTGAGAAAAGCGTGGAAAAGATTCTTGTTCAGAGTCCCCAGAAAGAACCCACCCTACCAACGCCTTGACTTCTGACTTCTTGCCTCCTGAACTGAAGGTTTCCCCTGCCTGTGGCAGACACCAGAGAGTCACCACCAGGGATGCAGGGATGCAAAAAAGGACACAGGCAGAAAGACACAGAGAACTCCCAACCTGAGCTTCCTCAAGTGCCTTCACTTCCATTGCTGTTCTTGCCTGATCAGAAGTTGTGCCAGTGTGCCTTCCTTTCCTCTCCTTGCCAACACCTTTGACTATCCCGGCACCCAGAGCTGCATTCACTGTGATTGAAGGTCCATGTTTTATATTCTGTCTTCACAACGAGCTCGTCAGCCTGAGGATGGCTCATAAACTCATAATCCTTACAAAAAACTCCAGAAAGAAGATTCAATTATTTTCTCCACTTTACAGAAGCAATTGAGGATTACAGACTTAAGTAGCTTGCCTGAAGTGACATAGCCAGCAGGCAGTATAAGTGGGGTATGAACCCAGGCAGTCTGGCTCCCACGCTTTTAACCTCTATGATATGCTGCTGTACTATGATACTCAGACAGGGCCGAGGTACTGAAATCTGCTACAGTCCTTTTGAAGAGCAATGAGGCCATGCCATCTCTGTAGTCATCAAATCCTCAGACTCTTGGCCACTAATAAATTGCTGACAGTTTATCCTAAGGAAAGCTATATGCACAAGGATGTTCTCTATAATGGAAACATTTTAAATGATCTATAGGGTAATGGGTTAGTTATGATTCATCGACTTGACGGAACATTCTACAGTCAGTCATTATCATTATTAATGATAATGGTAATCATTTTTAATGATAATTATGGAGATATATGGAAAATAGGGAAATGTTTACAATATAATATTAAGTTAAAAAATACAAAGTTTATGTATACTGGTAAATATGTAAACATTGTGTGTGCATAACAGGAACAAATTAAAAAGTAAAATTTTTAAATGATAATAGCTGTTAGAAAGTCATGGGATAATTGGTGACTTTTTTCCTTTCAAATATTTTTATGATGTTTACAACAAAAAAATAGAAATTAAATACTCCCCAAACATATCATATTAAAACCTGTCTAGAAAGTGATGCAAGGATTCTTTTCATGCTTCCTCAACCCTTCTTTTCAGGGGATGAGTGGTGATTATGTCCATTTACATGGAAACTTGTTAAATTTTTTAAAAAGACAATAATATACATTTTATGATTCAATATAATATAACACACACACATCTAGAGGACATACACTGGAATACCTACTGAGGCTATCTCTAGGTGGTGAGATTAAGAGGATTCTTTCTTTTTCTTCATACCATTTTTGGTATGAAGAAATGTATTCATTTCTAATAACTTTTTAAAAAGAATTGTATAGGTAAACTATTACCAAACTAAAATACTTAAAAATAACATACTTTTGGTAACCAACTCCATAATTTCATCAGAAAAATAGAAATAGCTTTCTCATATCATTTATTCTATATTCTGCTCTCTTGGCTAGACTCATCAACAATTATATCTCATGCTAGTAATCCAAAAATGATCAACTGAGAATCTACCTATTGATAGTATATGTACAAGCCCAACACTTATACACTCAAATCGCTGACCAATGAATCCATATCGAGAAGGAAATGCCATTCATACTGACTTTCTTACAAGGATTTAAATATACTTTCTGTGAATTAATACTTCTTATTGTAAACTTTAAAGCCTAATAGAAAAATTAAAGCTTAGAAAGTCACATTCCCCAGCAAGAGAATGATAAGAAAAATAATCCTAAATGATTAGGTAGAAATACCTAAATGTTATCACCAAAAATAAATGATTATTTTTATTAAGTACTTTTAATAAATTTTAAGTGTTTTGTTTAAAAAGTAGGTAAAATCTTGATGAAATCTGAATATGCCATGAGATTGAGAAAAAACAAAGATCAGAAATCAGGAAAAAGAATAAATGTACAGAAAAGAAGCAAAAATAAGAGTCAAAATTTAGAGGCCCTTAAGATAAAAAATAATTCCATGATAGGCGGAATTAGATTATAAGCAAATTTTAAGCATAGCACAGCCAAGAAATGTCCATAGAATAGATTATGATGATGACAAGGGTTAAGGAATATTATATCTGCTAGAAGGTAGGGCTATTAGGGAAGAAGAGAAAATGTTATAGGGTATAGCAAAAAAAACAGTTATATTCAAAACTATTAACTGCAGTCTTAAAATTGGAAGGAATTTTATCTGTTTGGCATGGTTTTAAAATGTAGGCCTGTATGAAGGAATAGATGCTATGAACATATGCTATGTTCTGTTGTATGAGTACTAAAGTGAGTATCTAGAATGAGAAAAGCCCTAAACATTTGAAGCAGATTAATATATTCACTATCTCAAATCTGATTGGCTAAAACTGAGATCATGACATCCAATCTCAACCTGGCATATGTGTGAATCAGGGATAACTCATCACATTTTTCTTCCTCTTGTGAGTTACTAAATGGCATACAGAGGCAACGAAGCCATGCTATCCCTAAAGTTTTCTCTCTTCTGCCTATGCCAAGCATGATTTTTATCCTCTCAAGCCATTTCTTCCTCTAAAGAGCTCACCAAAGTTGTCATCCTTCCTATCAGCAGCGCCACTGGGCTCTGATGAGTGACACCCAAACATTTAAACTCAAAAGCTGCTTCAGAAGGGAGTTATTAAAATTCAAATGAGCTGGGCATATTGAAGAAGAAAACACTTGTTTGCATGCACACCTCCACATTTGGCCATCCCATTTAGACCCATAGAGCAGGGTCTGGTTTTGTTTTTGTAAATGGGCTTCCGAGGCGGAGGTCAGCCTCCCACGGCCTCCACTCCTCTGGGGTCATCATTAGTAATGGGTAAGGCTGAATGGACTTTCCTCTGAATCTAGTCAGTAAACCTGACAAGAAGGCAGCCCTCTCCCACAACCTGAGAATGCCAAAAATGTGACTAGTAATATGGCATTTTAAAAATATTTCATTTATATGTCTTAAAATAGCTTTAATAGTAAGATTTTACATAATGTTTCTGATGTCAATTTCACCTGATTTTTCAGTTTTAGAACAGAATACTTCCTGTTGTACCATGACTGCATAATCATAAAAATATTACATTTAACAAAATTTTCCACAAGATTCACAGAAAATTCATTTCTGTTAAGAAATATGAATCTAGGGAGCCAAATGACATTTTAGTCACTAGAAAAGAAAAAGAGTATGTCTTTCATTTGGTCTTAAGAGTTTTATATTTCATGGAAATATCTCACGCTATCATCATTTAAAAATTTTATAAGATATCAGTGAGCAAACTAACAAAAAATAGAGCAAAAATATATGTTCCTAGAATTATTCTAGCCATGGAAATTTTAGATGTTCCTTTAGTAAGAATTCAATTTCCTCCTAATGGAGACATCTCTGTACTTTAAAAACACTTAATTTATGGCAATATAAACAATTAACTCCACATTATATATATATGACATGTTCATATATAAACATATCTTGTAAAACCATGACATAACCTTATACCAATTTTTACTGAGGATATGTAAAAGCAAATTATGCTAAGTCGCGACCTGAGGATAATATGCACAATTTCTAGAACTGCAGAAACTAAGGGAATTCATGTCCAACCTATGAAAGTAGTTTACAATCTGGAAGCTCCAGGGATTTCTGTACCCAGTGGAAACTTAGACAACGGACATGACTTTTAATGTCCCTTCCAATGGTGAGATTTTATCCTTCCATGACCTTCATTAATCAATGACTTCAGATGTCCCCAGATGTCTTCATTTTAATTGGTTTAAAAACTTTTTTTCCCCTAAAACTGGGATGGTCTTGTTGTAATACAGGCACTGATTTTGCCCAGACTGACACAGCCAACCCAACGAAGAATGAAACTAGCACACATCAGTGAAAGAATATTACATAAAACTGGTTCCTGAGCCATGACATGCTCATTTCAGATCCATTTTTTCCTCATAGCATGAAATGGTAGGTGTGTATCATTAAAGAGCATTTATTTGATAGTTTATGTGGCATTATTTTGACTCCAGTTATAAACAAAAGGCACTCAATCTCTGTCTTTAGGTTGTGTGTGGCAGCAAAAAAGAATCACAAAGGGACAACTGGTGCAGAGAAAAACAACAGAAACTAAAATTAAGAACTAGAGCCAGTGATTCCAACAACACAAAGTGATCACACAAGGTTCAGGGAGAAGACTTACCTCCAAGTTTGGTCCTGGAATACAAACAGCACCCATGTGTGTTTTCTCTTTTTAGGTCACACTCACTTGAAATTGACAAGAAAAGTAATGTGCGCTTATACTTTCGAAATGGCCAAAAGGAAGATTAAGATATTCACATGTCCCCCAAGATCACGTATGGTAGTTCCAACAGTACACACAGTGTGTATGTTTATGTACCACTTAGTGTAGTTGGTCTCCTAGTCATCTCTACTGCAAAGATGATCTGGCAGGAGAAATTATTCACCCCTTCAGATTTGTATTGTTTAATTCTACAGAAGCAAGCTGAGGGCACACAAACTTGACATGTAGACAGTATGACAGAGTTCAAGAAATGTGCTCACTTGCCTTTTTTTCCTCCTGTAATGAAGAAGCCAATGGATGCTCTAATAAAACTGCTTTCAGGCAAATAGCTATAGTCCGTAGGAACTGTGGAGACAGAAAATGATCAAATTAACCACTGAACCTGGCGGGACTAATGAAGGAAAGATAATGATCTCATGCTGCCATATCAACCTAGAGACAAAGCAGAAGTGTTTATGCCATTAATCTCAGAACAATACTCTGTGGTTGCAACTAATTCTATTAGGTTAAGTGACTGGCCTTGGAGTCATCACTTAGGCTATGCAAGCAAATCTAAAACGGTGGTAAATCTAGAGGAGGCTGAAAAACCACAGAGGACAAAAATTGTACTCAAGTGGTTTAAAAAAACCCTTTTCCACTTTGGCACATCAATGAGCTGCAATCCAGTGACTTCCTCTGTGTCAGCAAGGAGTCTACTGGGCTTCTAGGATGAGACCACCATTCTCTGGGCTATTTCAGGGCACCCTGAGTCAGATATATGAACTATGGAAATACATCAATCAGCATTAATATCAGCTAGTCTCTTACTTCATAAGGCAGGGACCTCTATGTGACCAACACGTGCAAATAACCAGATGTGCCTGCTGACCTGGAACAATGAAGGAGTGACATTTATGCTTGTTGAGTCCTGGGAGTTTCCCAGATTCTTTTCCTCCCAGTTCCACATAATTGTTTCATGAAATGTTTTTTACTGGGATAGATGGCTCAACTTTTCCAGACACACAATCATGTTGCTCCAAAGAACCTGGGTGTAAGATGATTCACTACGACCTGTCTTCAGTATATGTGGGCCAGACCGTGTACTCCACAGTATAACAATTAAAAGCCTATGTGAAAAAGCAAAAGCCCGACATACACATGCTATTTTACCAGGACCTTGTGAGAGCACTGCACTTCAAAACTAGCAATACCAAGGGTTTCTAATATGACTACTTTTTTTTTCCTTTTCCAGTTTTAATATGACAGCTTCTAGTTGTCTAAAGTTCATTATGTTGGGAATGCTGTGAAACCATGTCCTATTTCTATAGCTGAGGAGTGATTGAAAATGAGGGAGACAGTAATTATAGTAGCCCATGGTAATGCTGTCTGTAGACTACCTGTCAGGGGATATGTGAAACTAGGTTTTAATGAGGAATCTCTGGTACCTAAACCTCCCTGGCATGAGTCCAAGAGAGCCAGTGGTCAAAATTCTATAAAGAGCAAGGAGTAGCTATAGGTCCCAGTGCATTACAGTGATGCCTTCCCCGGGAGATCTCCAAGTACACACATAAGTTAAGCATGTGGGAACTGCAAATATTTTTATTGCTTTTATTAAAAAGCTGGAAATAGAAAAAGCCTTGTTACATTAAGACCTAGGATTTTAATTCCAAGGCCAAGGAGATATACATCTTTAAAAGTACTTACCCAATTATTTTCTCAAAACCAGGAGCCAGAAGAATTCCAGCCATATATGAAGAGTTTTTTAATGAAATATGAATATTATACAAACTATGATTACATCTAGTAAAATAAAAAGAACTCTGTTCCAAGCTTCAAGGGTCTGATTCCTAGTTTCTGAATTTCTCATTAAGCTTGTACCTAAGTCATGTAACCTTTCTGAGCCTCGGGTTCTCCATTTGTAAAATATGGGGTTAGACTCAATGTCTAAACCGATCTCCAAGGAAGGCAGAGAGAAAGAGTGAAAAGAGCATGGGCTTTGGCGGCCGACAGATCTTAGTTCAAACTGCATGTTTACCATTTACTGCTATGTGACCCTGGGCAAGTCAGGAGACCTCTCCACAGTCCATTTTCCTCTGATGTAAAAGAGGGACAGTAATATCCACCACCGATATTACTGTGCTTGGGTAGCTGTGAAAATTAACTCTCTTAACAAAGCACATTGCCCCATGTCAGCAATCCCTCCTTCCAGCTCCAGTGTTCTATGACTCCAGTCTTACCCGAGGTTCTACTTTGATTTGAGGACAGAGTAGACAGATGAAGATGTCCTAGAAGCCAGATTGCATTTGACTGAAGACCAATCACCCCAGACACACTGATGACCTATAAATGAAATGTAACAGTTCAATGATGGGGCAAGATCCAAATTCTATTCAATACAAGGCCACTCACAGGAGGTCACTAATCTTTTATGAGGTGGTGGCTTGGCTGGTAATGAGATATACAAGATGTACTATCAACTGTCTAGTATACTAAACGTGGGACATAGAGGTGATCAACAAGTGTTGCTGAATGAATGAATGAATGAATGAATCTATCAGTCATGATGGAACGTACCAGTGGTTGTCTCAGTTTTCACTGAGTCAGACTGGTCTAAAGGAATTTTCAAAAAATGAGAAAAGAAAATCCAAAAAGTAAAAAGAGGCGATAGTTGCTTAAAACTAAAGTACCTTTAAAAGTAGAAGGAGATACTATTTTGTTCTCTTCTTTGACTAATGCTCTATTACTGTTTTATCATTCATAATAAGATTTTTAAAATAATAGTTTTCATTTATAGATTTTTCCCCAAGTTACAGCAACTTATGTTTCAGTAGAATTTTTTTTGGAGAATATTCATATTCATACATGCAAAAGAGAGTTTCTTCTGTTCAGAAATTTGTTTGCTTTTAAAACCATGAATTCCTAAAACTTCTTTATGTGGTGAGTATTATAACCAGCTATATTTGCAAGAATGAAAACAAGTATGCTAAGTGAAAAGCCTAGGATACAAAGTTCTACATATGATAAGAATACAACTATGCAGAGAAAATAAGAATGCTTAAAAAGAAATATGACCAAATATTAGTAGCAGCTGCTTCAGGTTGGGAGGAACATCACTGATATTTTTTCAGCTTCTTTCATTCTGTAATTTTAAGTTTATTCAATGAACATCATGATTTTTTAAAAATAAAAATCTGAAAATATAAAATCATTTCTCAGCAGATGGACATGTTTATTCTTTAGACAAGGAGAATGCTGACCATAATTTACCTAAATACTTTTACCAGTGACATCTGAACTAGTGCCTCTTGACCATTCTGCTTAGATATATGCCCTGCCCTTTGACTGTCTTCCACTTTTCCTTGTCTGGAGGGCCTGACATTCTTTGCAAGGTCAGGTTTTAATTTTTAAGAGAAACCAGTGCCAACTTAACTCAAAAATGCCAGCTTTCTTTTTTTCCAGAGGTGGTGTGTGTTGATCAGCAAATTATGCAGGGCCGTAAGCCATGCTCCAATGACCCTTGAACTCACCATGAATAACCAGAGATTTTCCCATTGTCTAAGTAAAACAGTTTATATCATGAAAAAGAAAAAAGACCACAAAGGGGAATATCTGTTTTCCCACTCAACGGTCTGAAATTCCCCTTCTCACCTGAGTTAAAGTTCTAATGACTTCATTAAGTCTGCCTTGAAAATGAGAGGACTGGATGGCTTCTGACTTCAGCTGAAAGAAAAAGGAGAAATACCCATCCCGCATCCCCCCAGAAGTAAATAATGATATTCCCAGTGTATGAGTTACCATCATCTAAGCTGTGAAATAATTTATCATTATATCCTTATATTTCAAAAACAAAAGCTGTGAGCTCCTTGAAGGCAGTGCCCATGCTTTATGAAATCACTGATTTCCTAGCACCAGTTCAGTGTGGCATGTAGCAGTCACGTAATAAACCTTTACTGTATGAACAAAGGAACACCTTAGAATTACTTGTAAATTTACATATACATATGCTCACTACACAAAACATTTTAAAGTGAAAGCATAATTACATAGATATAAACTTAAACATCACAGATGCAAAATGGAGTTTCTTATGAATGGCTTTTTAAATTTCTTAGGATCCAATCACTTTTCTCATTCAGAGAATTTTGCAGAAAGTAGATAAGTTGACTAGGTTTAATTCCTACAAACCAAATAAAATAAGGAACATATCTCTATAGAAAGAATTCCTGACCAAGAGCAATTTTCCATATATAAAGGCATTAGAAAGCCCAGTGTAAACAATACCATGATCATATATTGTTCTTTCCTTAGCATACTGAGATATTGGGTATTCTTTTCTTGCTGTGACTATGTACACATTTAGGTTTTTTCTCCCACCCGACCCCGACCCCCCCCCTTTTTTTTTTTACCTGCATTACATCCCCTTCAGAGCCTACCAAGGCCACCATGCCATGAAGAGCTGCCAAACACAGCATTGTGGAGGTGCCCTGAAAACAAACATCAGAATATGTCAAGAGGGAAACAGTCCTTGGGTTGGAAGTGGATAAAAATTATATCAGGGCTTCCCTGGTGGCGCAGTGGTTGGGAGTCCACCTGCCGATGCAGGGGACGCGGGTTCGTGCCCTGGTCCGGGAGGATCCCACATGCCGCAGAGCGGCTGGGCCCGTGAGCCATGGCCGCTGGGCCGGCATGTCCGGAGCCTGTGCTCCGCAACGAGAGAGGCCACGACAGTGAGAGGCCCACATAACGCAAAAAAAAAAATTATATCAAAGAAAAACAACTGGCCAAAATGGTACTAAATTTGTAGGGTCAACACAACCTGTGTCACTGAACTGAGAACGGCCCCAGACTTGAATAAAGTAACACGTTAAAGTTGTTAGATTCTAGGTGGTTTCTTGTCGTTTTTTTATTTTTCAAAACTACAGTGTTGTTTTAAAATTAACACACTGACAAAACAGCCAGTTAAAAAACAAAACTATAATGGTTAACAGGATGTATCATTTATAAGGCATTAAAAATACATGTGTCTTGGGGGAGATTGGTTTAAGATGGCGGAGTAGAAGGACGTGCGCTCACTCCCTCTTGTGAGAACACCAAAATAATAACTAACTGCTGAACAATCATTGACAGGAAGATATTGGAACTCACCAAAAAAAGATACCCCACACCCAAAGACAAAGGAGAAGCTGCAATGAGATGGTAGGAGGGGTGCAATCACAATAAAATCAGATCCTGTAACTGCTCGGTGGGTGACTCACAAACTGGAGAACAATTATAACACAGCAGTCCACCCACTGGAGTGAAGTTTCTGAGCCCCACGTCAGGCTTCCCAACCTGGTCTGGCAACGGGAGGAGGAATTCCCAGAGAATCAGACTTTGAAGGCTAGTGGGATTTCATTGCAGGACTTCGACAGGACTGGGGGAAACAGAGACTCCACTCTTGGAGGGCACACACAAAGTAGTGTGCGCATCAGGACCCAGGGGAAGGAGCAGTGACCCCATAGGAGACTGAACCAGACCTAACAGCTAGTGTTGGAGAGTCTCCTGCAGAGGCAGGGGGTGGCTGTGGCTCACAATGGGGACAAGGACACTGGCAGCAGAAGTTTTGGGAAGTACTCCTTGGCGTGAGCCCTTTCAGAGTCCACCATTAGCCCCACCAAAGAGCCTGTAGCCTCCAGCGCTGGGTAACCTCAGGCCAAACAACCAACAGGGAGGGAACTCAGCCCCACCCAACAGCAGACAATCGGATTAAAGTTTTACTGAGCTCTGCCACCAGAGCAACACCCAGTTCTACCCACCACCAGTCCCTCCCATCAGGAAGCTTGCACAAGCCTCTTAGAAAGCCTCATCCACCAGAGGGCAGACAGTAGAAGCAAGAAGAACTACAATCCTGCAACCTGTGGAACGAAAACCACATTCACAGAATGATAGACAAAATAAAAAGGCAGAGGACTATGTACCAGATGAAGGAACAAGATAAAACCCCAGAAAAACAACTAAATGAAGGGGAGAACGGTAACCTTCCAGAAAAAGAATTCAGAATAATGATAGTGAAGATGATCCAGGACCTCGGAAAAAGAATGGAGGTAAAAATCGAGAACATGCAAGAAATGTTTAACAAAGACCTAGGAGAATTAAAGAACAAACACCTAGAAGAATTAAAGAACAAGCCAACAGAGATGAACAATACAATAACTGAAATTAAAACTACACTAGAAGGAATCAATAGCAAAATAACTGAGGCAGAAGAACGGATAAGTGACCTGGAAGATAGATTGCTGGAATTCACTGCTGCAGAACAGAAGAAAGAAGAAAGAATGAAAAAATGAAGAAAACCTAAGAGACGTCTGGGCCAACATTAAATGCACCAACATTCGCATTACAGGGGTCCCAGAAGGAGAAGAGAGAGAGAAAGAACCCGAGAAAATATCTGAAGAGATTATAGTCAAAAACTTCCCTAACATGGGAAAGGAAATAGACACCCAAGTCCAGAAAGCACAGAGAATCCCAGGCAGGATAAACCCAAGGAGAAACATGCTGAGACACATAGTAATCAAATGGACAAAAATTAAAGAAAAAGAAAAATTATTAAAAGTGACAAGGGAAAAATGACAAATAACATACAAGGGAACCCCCATGAGGTAAACAGCTGATTTCTCAGCAGAAACTCTACAAGCCAGAAGGGAGTGGCATGATATATTTAAAGTGATGAAAGGGAAGAAACTACAACCAAGATTAATATACCCAGCAAGGATCTCATTCAGATTCGACAGAGAAATCAAAAGCCTTACAGACAAACAAAAGCTAAGAGAATTCAGCACCACCAAACCAGCTCTACAACAAATGCTAAAGGAACTTCTCTAACTTCTCTAAGCAGTGTTTCTTGGGAAACACAAGAGAAAAAAGGACCTACAAGGACAGACCCTAAACAATTAAGAAAATGGTAAATACATATCGACAATTACCTTAAATGTGAATGGATTAAATGCTCCAACCAAAATACACAGACTTGCTGAATGGACACAAAAGCACAACCCGTATATATACTGTCTACAAGAGACCCACTTCAGACCTAGGGACACATACAGACTGAAAGTGAGGGGATGGAAAAAGATATTCCATGCAAATGGAAATCAAAAGAGAGCTGGGGTGGCAATACTTATATCAGATAAAATAGACTTTAAAATAAAGACTGTTGCAAGAGACAAGGAAGGACACTACATACTGATCAAGGGATCGATCCAAGAAAAAGATATAACAATTATAAATATATATGCACCCAACATAGGACCACCTCAAAAGATAAGGCAAATGCTAACAGCCATAAAAGGAGAAATTGACAGTAACAGAATAATAGAGGGGGACTTTAACACCTCACTTACACCAATGGACAGATCACCCAGACAGAAAATTAATAAGGAAACACAAGCTTTAAATGTCACAATAGACCAGATAGATTTAAGCGATATTTATAGGACATTCCATCTACATGGAATGGAATGTAATCTGTACATTCCAGATTACACTTTCTTCTCAAGTGCACACAGAACATTCTCCAGGGGAGATCACATCTTGGGTCACAAATCAAGCCTCAGTAAATTTAAGAAAATAGAAATCATATCAAGCATCTTTTCCAACCAAAACGCTGAGATTAGAAACAAATTACAGGGAAAAAAACATAAAACACACAAACACATGGAGGCTAAACAATACATTACAAAATAACCAAGAGATCATTGGAGAAATCAAAGAGGAAATCAAAAATACCTAGAGACAAATAACAACGAAAACATGACAATCCAAAACCTATGGGATGCAGCAAAAGCAGTTCTAAGAGGGAAGTTTATAGCTATACAATCCTACCTCAAGAGACAAGAAACATCTCAAACAAACAGTCTAAACTTACACTTAAAGGAACTAGAGAAAGAGGAACAAACAAAACCCAAAGTTAGCAGAGGAAAGAAATCATGAAGATTAGATCAGAAATAACTGAAAAACAAATGAAGGAAACAATAGCAAAGATCAATAAAACTAAAAGTCGGTTATTTGAGAAGATAAAAAAAATTGATAAACCTTTAGCCAGACCCATCAAGAAAAAGATGGAGAGGACTCAAATCAATAAAATCAGAAATGAAAAAGGAGAAGTTACAATGGACACTGCAGAAATACCAAGCACCATAAGAGACTACTACAAGCAACTCTATGCCAATAAAATGGACAACCTGGAAGAAATGGACAAATTCTAAGAAAGGTATAACCTTCCAAGACTGAACCAGGAAGAAATAGAAAATATGAACAGACCAATCACAAGGAATGAAATTGAAACTGTGATTAAAAATCTTCCAACAAACGAAAGTCCAGGACCAGATGACTTCACAGGTGAATTCTATCAAATATTTAGAGAAGAGCTAACACCCATCCTTCTCAAACGCTTCCAAAAAATTGCAGAGGAAGGAACACTACTAAACTCATTCTACGAGGCCACCATTACCCTGTTACCAAAACCAGGCAAAGATACTACAAAAAAAGAAAATTACAGACCAATATCACTGATGAATATAGATGCAAAAATCCTCAACAAAGTATTAGCAAACAGAATCCAGCAGCACATGAAAAGGATCATACATCATGATCAAGTGGGATTTATCCCAAGGATGAAAGGATTCTTCAATATAGGCAAATCAATGTGATACACCATATTAACAAATGGAAGAATAAAAACCATATATTTTTATGTTTTTCAAGTCCTAGCCACGGCAATCAGGGAAGAAAAAGAAATAAAAGGAATACAAATTGGAAAAGAAGAAGTAAAACTGTCACTCTTTTCAGATGTCACAATACTATACACAGATAATCCTAAAGATGCCACCAAAAAACTAGAGCTAATCAATGAATTTGGTAAAGTTGCAGGATACAAAATTAATACACAGAAATCTCTTGCATTCCTATACACTAACAATGAAAGATCAGAAAGAGAAATTAAGGAAACAATCCCATTCACCACTGCAACAAAAGGAATAAAATACCTAGGAATAAACCTACCTAAGGAGGTAAAAGACCTGTACTCAGAAAACTATAAGACACTGATGAAAGAAATCAAAGATGACACAAACAGATGGAGAGCTATACCATGTTCTTGGATTGGAAGAATCAATATTGTGAAAATGACTATATTACCCAAAGCAATCTACAGATTCAGTGCAATCCCTATCAAATTACCAACGGCATTTTTTACAGAACTAACTAGAACAAAAAATCTTAAAATTTGTATGGAGACACAGAAGACCCCGAATAGCCAAAGCAATCTTGAGGGGAAAAAACGGAGCTGGAGGAATCAGACTCCGTGTCTTCAGACTATACTACAAAGCTACAATAATCAAGACAATATGGCACTGGCACAAAAACAGAAATATAGATCAATGGAACAGGATAGAAAGACCAGATATAAACTCACACACCTATGGTCAACTAATCTATGACAAAGGAGGCAAGGATATACAACGGAGAAAAGACAGTCTCTTCAGTAAGTGGTGCTGGCAAAACTGGACAGGTACATGTAAAAGAATGAAATTAGAACATTCCCTAACACCATACATAGAAATAAACTCAAAATGGATTAAGGACCTACATGTAAGACCGGACACTATAAACCTCTCAGAGGAAAACATAGGAAGAACACTCTTTGACATAAATCACAGCAAGATCTTTTTTGACCCACCTCCTAGAGTAATGGAAATAAAAACAAAAATAAGCAAATGGGACCTAATGAAACTTAAAAGCTTTTGTCCAGCAAAGGAATCTATAAATAAGACGAAAAGACAACCCTCAGAATGGGAGAAAATATTTGCAAACGAATCAACATACAAAATATTACTCTCCTAAATATATAAACAGCTCATGCTGCTCAATATTAAAAAAACAAACAACCCAATCAAAAAATGGGCAGAAGACCTAAATGGACATTTCTCCAAAGAAGATATACAGATTGCCAAGAAGCACATGGAAAGCTGCTCAACATCTCTCATTATTAGAGAAATGCAAATCAAAACTACAATGAGGTATCACCTCACACCAGTTAGAATGGGCATCATCAGAAAATCTATAAACAACAAATGCTGGCAACGGTGTGGAGAAAAGGGAACCCTCTTGCACTGTTGGTGGGAATGTAAATTGATACGGCCACTATGGAGAACAATATGGAGGTTCCTTAAAAAACTAAAAGAATTACCATATGACCCAGCAATTCCACTGCCGGGCATATACCCAGGGAAAACCATAATTCAAAAAGACACATGCACCCCAATGTTCACTGCAGCACTATTTACAATAGCCAGGTCATGGAAGCAACCTAAATGCCCATCGACAGACGAATAGATAAAGAAGATGTGGTACAGATATACAATGGAATATTACTGAACCATGAAATGGAACAAAATTGGGTTATTTGTAGTGACGTGGATGGACCTAGAGACTGTCAAACAGAGTGAAATAAGTCAGAAAGAGAAAAACAAATATTGTATATTAATGCATATATGCAGAATATAGAAAAATGGTACAGATGAACTAGTTTGCAGGGCAGAAATAGAGACACACATGTAGAGGACAAATGTATGGACACCAAGGGGGGAAGCAGGTGGTAGTGGTGGAGGTGGGATGAATTGGGAGATTGTGATGGACATGTATACACTAATATGTATAAAATAGATAACTAATAAGAACCTGCTGTATAAAAAAATAATAATAAAATTAAATTAAAAAGGAAAAAAATGTACATGTGTCTCTTTCATTTGAAATTGCCTATTCTTTTATGGTTAAGCTATATATCTTGGCAGCACCTATAAATGGTCCAATAAAGTAGCTCTTTTTCCTTTATAAAACTATAAAATAACATGCAGGAGGTCCTTCTACCTCTGTTAGGACAATTCTGATCCAGGCAGGGAGCAGTTTGTTGCCCAAGTCTTCAGCTTTTCCATGTCCACACACAGACAAACCATGAACTATGTTTCCTAACGCCAGGGCAAAACCTGAAGTCTGTTAAAAATAAATTAAAAGAAGAGGTGAGAAAAAAAGAAGAATGGCACAGATCAGGAATGTTCATATACAGCAAAACAAGCACATTTAAGGGCTCCCTTTCCTATAGACACATTCTGTTTCCATCTGAAAATCAGAGATTTGCAGATTTTTTAAATCTATACCAGTCTGCAACAGAAACTGCAGTCTAATTGTATGGAATTTGGCTTCAGTAAGTCGTTTATTTTAGGAAAAGAATACTGCACTACTGATTGACTTGGGTCAAACAATCCAAATTCTAAGAAGGAGGTTAGGGTGAAAACACCAAGGTAAATCACCCAAGCCCAGTCAACCCCCAAACAAGAGGAGAAAATATTCTATAATGAGCACAGCATATGCAAACTTCTATATTTTGGTGTTTGCAAAATCTATTCTTTTTTTTCTAATTTTACATTAATTTAATTTAATTTTTTATTGAAGTATAGTTGATTCTCAATGCAAAATCTATTCTGACTGTAAGTGAGCAGGCATACAACCATAAAATAATAACAATACAAAACAGCACAGGCTTAAAACCTGGACTGAATCCTGCAGTAACCCACTATGGCCAATATTAAGACTTTGGAGAAATCTAAAAAACAAAGAACTGAGCAAACAAAATACACACAGGGAAATTCTAGAGCCTGTGTGATCAGAGGGAACATTTTTGTTTCAATTTTTAAAAATTATGGTAAAATACACATAACATAAAATTTACCATCTTAACCATTTTTAAGTGTACAGTTCAGTGGTATGAAGTACATTCATAATGCTGTGCAACCATCACTCCCATCCATCTTTAGAACTCTTTTCATCTTGCAAAACTGAAATTCTGTACCCATTAAACAATAATTCCCCATTCCCCCTCCCTCAGCCCCTGGCAACCACCATTCCACTTTCTGTCTCTATGCTTTTGACTGCTCTAAATACCTCATATAAACAGAATCATACAGTGTTTGTCTTTTTGTGATGGGCCTATTTCACTTAGCATAACGTCCTAGGGGTTATCCATGTCATAGTGTATGTCAGAATTTTCTTCCTTTTGAAGGTTGACTAATATTTCAGAGGGAATATTTTAAGGGTATTTCATTTAAATTGCAGGAATCTAAATTTTCTTATATATTTAGTCATGAGCAGAGTTTCTCTGCCTTGAACTTGCTGAGGCTTTACTCTATCAGATTACTCTATGTATTCCTATCGTTACGAATTTTTGTTTCTAGCCTTACATAACTCTTATATTCCCTAGCCACGTGTTTTAAAATTTTATAAATACAGAGCAATAGCTGGAGAGCCAGTAAAGACTTTTGTACTCAGACCAAAAAAGAAAAAATGTCTATAGGGGATAAAGAGAGAAAAAGATGTCTGTGGATACTGGCTATAGCTGTGGACAAGACAAGAGTTAGAAGTTCCTCAGGTCCGGGCGCAAACCATACCACATTATAGTCTAATTCAGAGTAAATTAGAATTAAGACTTAGCAGCAGCCTGAGACCCACTGAGAAATAACCAGAAATTCCAACCTGCTGGTTGTTCTCCACCAACAGTCGAAGCTTATTCATAATATCTTCAGCCTCTACAGCCTCAATAATTCCGGCACTGAATGCAGATGTACATACACAGCTGAGGGTATAGGCAAGGACCTGAGAAGAAAAGACAAGAGAAACACGTGTTTTCATGAGGGGAAATAAAAGAACACGGTTTAGTTGACACGAATATTTTGTCAAACTTATCCCTGGCATAAGGTTTGGATTCGAGTATACCCACTATAGACGGGGCATTGTTTTGCTGCCTAACTTATATTTCATAACAATATTATGAGATGGGGGTCATTATGGCTACTTTCTGGATAAAATCTTCGAGGCTCAATTACACATAGCTAGCAAGTGACAGAGGCGAGATTCAAACCTGGGTCTTTAGACGCTAAATCAAAAAGTTCCCTCAACAGTAGAAGTAGATTTTCATCACCAGTGGATACTACTAATGGCCATGTGCTCTGATCCAAGGCCAAACTGGAGAGGAAATTCAAAAGCAGTGAAACGCTGCTACATGAAGATTCCCTAGTAGAAGTAGTGGAGCATGACGGACGAGAAAGGTGGGTTTTAGAGTCGGATAAATTGTGTAAAATAGGGATAATACTACTCACTTCAGAGCACGAGTGTGATTTTAATAAGCAAATGAATAAATAAATAGATGAATAAATGAACAAATTATAAATTTTTTTTAAATGTTGGGAGTAGAAACAATACTTGAGTGTATATCCCAAATTGACCACTGACTGGCTAAGTAACTTTAAGCAAGTCACTCCAACTATTTGAGCTTCCATTTTGTCGAAATCAAGGTTATTCATCCCTCCCTGCTACCTTGCATTTTCATGATGAATCCCTTCCTCACAAAGATGCTGTTAAGACAAAGTAGAAATGTTCAACTCCTCACACTGATTGATAACAGCATGAAAAAAAGAGGCAGTTTCTAAGGTAGAAATTGGATAATAAAAATCAGAGGGGAGGAACAACCGAAATTGCTTGCTCGAGGCCTTCTAAATCAAACCATCAAGGCAGACAGATGCATCAATTATAAAAACCTTGCTTTCATTTATTAATCAAATTGCTCCGTGGTTGTAACATTTTCTCCTTCGGCTTAAAAAAAAAAGTACTTTCCAACTGTGCTCTGCACTGCTTTAAAAATGGAAATGTGGTGCATGTCTTAGAACAAAACTGCAACCCTCTGTGCCCCAAAGAAATTCACTGATTCAACAAGTCCTATTGCTGAAAGCAGAGGAGCTGAGCAGGGAAACACAGCAGCCATTATGTGCTCATCAATAGCTCGTGGGCAGGCCGGGGGAAAATAGGATCTGCTCTAATGAGACGGAGAATCTAGTGAGGCCAAGAGGTCGGCCCAGGCTCCTCCCAGAGAGAAGAGCCCTGCAGCGGCGCGGCTTCACCTGGGCTCACAGACACACAGGCCTCAGATGTCCTGCTCGACCCAGTCAACACACAGACCAGAGCCCAGGATCCCAATTCTGCATATTTTTACACCATCACAGAAAAATCTTTTCATTAAGTGTGGTGAAGGGAATTTCCTCAATAATTTTTCATGCTTAACTGACATTAAAAAAAATCAAATGCCTTTTCGATCCTCAGTTTCTTAAGCTTATTCCTGGCCATTTCTTAAAGTTATACTTGGATGGAGGCTAATTCTAAAAAATCTCCATTTAACCTTCCTCCAGAAATTGCAGCTCTTCTTAGAAACTGCCTTCTAGTGATACTGAGTCAGGTTTTTGTATTCACTAAAGGCTCTTATATGCCACACGTAAGTCTAACTTGATTTAAATAGCTGCACTATTTGAAAACCTTATGATCTAATGTAGGTTGTTCGCCACTCAGATTTTCTCCTTAGCCCAGCTGAAATTGAGGAAGGATTTAATTTCAGAGTTACCAAAACAGGAGAAGTAGAAAATAAGCAGGAAGAGGAAAACAAAAGCCAGCAGAGGGAAGGAAACTGGAACGTTGGTCTCCTACCTCCTGAAAGGTTCTGCTCTGGCCCCCGCTGTCATCTAGGTACACGGAGAGCTTCCGAAGCGAGGCTGCCACGTGAACTCGCGACTCTGTTCGGCTGCTGTGGCTCATGAGGGACAGGACAAGTCCAACTCCCAGTACACAGCCCGTGCTTGGATGCCAAAAAAAGATGAGGAGTGAAAATCGTAAGAAATCCACGCCATTGCTCTTCACTTATCATGGGAGTTACCAGTGCTCTACAACCCGAGGTAAGATGGCTGGATTCTAATTCTGCTGCCTGGTGTACAGGTGTATTCCATGACCAACGCCCCCCCCCCCAATCAAAATGTGTCCGTGGCCCATGCCAGTGCTATGTACCCAATGGAGAAAACAAATAAATACATGAAATAGTTTGACAAACTCTGTAAGAGAAGGAGGCGTAAAAATTAGTCAAACCAGTTCTATCTCTGCACTTAGAGAAATGCCATGGTCCTCTCTCCACTGACTGCCCCCCCCCAATCATGCTGAGTGCACTATGATTAACTGCATAAAGACAGAAAAGCCTAAATTTCAGGATATGAGCTGAGGCCATCTGATTAATAACGGGGGGAGGAGGGGCAGATAAATGCAAGGCATAATTACGAGGTACTGCTAAGTGCTTCATGTTTCCTAGTCAACTTCAACAAGTGGAATTTCTGTCTCAAAGAAACTGTGTATTTGTCTGTGCACAATGACATTAATCCTCTTCTCCCCTCTGATCCCTCCGAGTACCACTGGGTCAGAAGAGAAAATGGACAAATGACAGGCTTGTCAAAAGTTACCCCATGTGACAATTCAATTGGAATCTTGGGCTTTGTGCCCCAGTTCTCCTGAAAGAATACATATCCATTTAAAGAAAAGAATTGTTCTCCCAGAAAACTTCTAGTTCGTGTGATAAGATAAATGTGGCTTGGGGGTAATTTTTTACTCTTTTGAAAAAGTTTTTATCATCATTGTTGTTTTTCAAGTTGAGGAAATGCTGACTTTTTCAGAAATCATCCTCACTCTGGTTTGGCTTGCCTCTCTTCCTGATATCTACTGCTTAAGAAGACATTCCAGGGCATTTCTCCAATAACATATTTCAATGCCCGTATGTTATGTCATTTTGCTCTTATATAGCATCTATCGCTTTGGCTGGCGTCAAGACCTTCACATAGTTTCCTGAACATGTTAGTTACTTCCCCTGACACCTCTGTGCCAGCGGAGCTTCCACATCCGATAAGAGATGCCCAAGAGGATGGAAAGGCTACAGGATTTGCTCAAGGTCATGCAGAGAGTTTCCAGCAGAGCATGGACAGAAGACTGGGTTTTTTATTTTCCAACCTTCTGTTCCAACTGCCAAACCCAGGCCCCTCCCGGCACCCTGTGTGATGCCATGATGGAATGATTATGAGAAGGCAACATGTCTCAGGTGTGTTTTCCTAGGTTCTATTGCACAACGATCTGGCATTAGAAAATCCTTTGTCAGGAAGCTACTGCAGCACTAATCCAAGTCAGGCAGAACTGCTGTTCCTGCTTACAGGAACTTAACAACCAGGTCAACTAGCATAATGCATATTTCAATGAGTTAAATCAGCATCTAACATCTGAACACTGTGTGCTTTTGAGACAAATCACATTTCTGAAAGAGGAAAGGCTGCTGCTGATTAGAATGGATTTAAAGTCTTTGTTTTCATTTAGACTCTACAGGAAAGGTTTTTTTTGGCCATCTTTCTATACTGATGCATATGAAAACTTGAAATCAGACCAAAGATATAGTTAGACAAATATCATTTAATACTTTAAAATTTAACTTTTGCTCCCTCTTTAATTATGTAACTGCTATTTATGCTTAGGATTTCAAATGTTACTTCCTCAGGGATACCTGCCCTGGCCCAGCAGGGAACCTCCTTAATATTTTCCCATAGTACCTTGTACTAATTTACTTCAGACAATTTTAATGATACACTCTGATGAAGATTATCTGGGAGCTGATTTGATTACTGACCACATCCTTCACTAGCTTGCAAGCTCCATGAGGGTAGGTACCTTTTCTGTTTTTTCCTCACTACAGTATTTGTGGCACCTAGTAACACTGCTTGACAGGGAGAGGCATTCAACCAACATTTACTGAACGCTGAAGAACTGACCAAATTCTCTTTAGTTTCAAGAGAATCTAAAGTGGAGAGAAAAATCTATAGGGGGGAACCCCCCCCCAAAAAAAACCAAGGCTTGATTTTCATGTTCAGTTGGAGGCAAAATTTATGAGTGGTAAAATTCACTGAATATATCATCCAAGATTCAATCAAGAAAACTCGATTTCTATTTTTTGCCTGACTAATTTAAGAAAGAGGTGTCAGGTTTATGAGGCAAAAAGATTCTTCTCAAAGCTCACTTAACTACTGGGGTTCATCTTCTTCAAATAATAGACAGGTCTTGCTTTTCTGGCTATCTGGGCACACAAAAATCTCTATCCCCTGGACTGAAGCTCCTCTTTCACCATCTCAAGGCACATGGGCACAAAGGTCTAGAAAAAGACATCCCGGTTTCTAGTTTACATTTACCTAAAAAATATCACAGCAGAATCATTCTTGGGCAAGGTTAACAGTCACTAACGATTCTATTCATTTGGTTATTAGCTGACTGTTATGATATACGAATATATAGTCTAACTAAGTACATATGGGTGCCAACAAAAATACGTTAGATTGTGTGCATCTATTGACCATCTGAACTGTTTCCTTCTACTTTGTCTCATTTGTTCCAGCATGTACCAAGAAGGTAGTCCTCAAGCTTCATTCCTGATGTTCCCTGCTGACTTCCAAATCTTCTACATTTTAATGTGTGTATCTTTTGTCCTAAGTCTTAAAGATTCTTCTAGGTGCTTAGTTCAGCATTTCTACACATTTCCCTCATTCTAGCTTCACTGTTCTACCAGCCCTAAACCAAGAATAACTTGGGCAGAGATAGCTTTCACATCCTTCTGTCCACTGAAAACAAAAAGGACTTAAGTGTTGGTGTCCTGAACAGATGAAATAAATTGTGTTAGATATAAAATTGAGGTTTGGGAATTGCTAACATAAATCTCCTAGAAGAATACTAACAAATGATAAAGAGGATGATATGCCCCATTATGTCATTACTTATTTGAATCTCTTATCCAAGTGTATTAAAATATCACTGGCAAAGGAAATTCTGAGTCTTAAAAGCTATGCTCATAATTCCGATATGTGTGTTGCTATATCAACTGGGACATGATATATTTTTCTAAAATTAACAAGAGATGAATCTTCAATTCCCTAGTTTATTGTAGGCTATTCTGCAGATTAAGTACTAGGCCATCTAATAATTAGTTCTAATAACAGCTAACATTTGTATAGTGCTTTGCCCTTTACAAAGTGCTATACAAATGTTATCATATTTGTAAAAGCTCAACAGTAATTAACCAATGCTCAGGTCATTGATGGATAACATGACTAGTTATGGCTGTGAAGACTGGAATGGTGTAATACGTACCACTAGATGGCAGCAAAATGTAAGTGATAGGACCCCAAACACCACACCAGGTGCTCGGTTCTCTCAGCAGGGACACATCCATTAAACCAAGGAAGCGTGGTAAATTTGCTCTGGGTGAATTCTATCACTCGAGATAGCACGCTCCCAGATCTATTAACTACCTTTGGGTAACGCCTCCGATATTTCAGGTGAGAGAGGACTGCCCTGGACTCCTGCAAGCTCATTGGATGGGGGAATACTTTATGCTATGAACCAGGTCTGGGCCTAGTTAGAATCTCTCTTCTGCTTTCAATGATAGACAACATCCACATGTCAGAAAAAATAATCAACACCACACTGTCAAGTGTCAAACTGCTTTCTTTCTACTGAAATGTGTTCTCCATGCTGTGCTAAGCAAGAGAAAGCAAGCTGGTTTTGAAGTCAGACTACCTAGGTTTCTCTCCTGGCTCTGCCACTTAGTGTGTGACCTTGAACCAGTCTCCTATTTTAGACTCACGTTCTTCATCTGTAAACTGAAGTGATGGTGACTCCTGCTTTAGTATCAATATTTAGGTTGTAATCAGGGCTTAATTACATGAGAAGCGGATGTGAAAAGGCCTAGCAAAATACGGCGCTGCTCAGTAAGTATTAGTGGAACCCAAAACCAACGAGAGACCTACCTAAGCGTGGACACCCACAAAGCATTAGCAATGACAAAATACTAAACTTCATTAACTAGGAAAAACACAGTTTGGAGAGAATAGAGGGAGGGTTTCTTGAAGGACCTGGGCTTTTAATTGGCACTGAAAGGCAAGCAAGATTTTACTAAATGGACAGGAAATTTCTGATGACCCTATTCTACTTGAATCTGCAGGCTCAATACCCTATGGAGGCCCACCTTTCCTTCTCCCAAACACATGTTTATTAAGAAGGTAAGAATCAAGAAAGAAGGTAAGAATGAAGAAACAAGAACCTTGTTAATATAAAAAGTTAATTTTAAAGTTACATATGCTTAGACATATGAAGGTTGTAAATGCATAAATGCCCATACTTTGGATAATTCAGTTATCCGCGTGGCCCTCCCTTCACTCAAACAACCTTCCTGCAAACTCATGGAGCTGGTACGTGAGAGTCACTCCTGATTGTTCCAGCTGGCTGAAAGTGTGCAGCATGTTAATCACTATTTTCTCCCCAGCTTTATAATACCCTGAGCTACAGATATGTTGGACACCTTTGTGGGAAGGCAGGAGAAAGAAGGAAGATGGGGAGAGGGGACAGGAAAGGACAGAAACTTACCTTACTCCTTGGCTGTAAAAGGCAGCACCACCAACACATGAATTAGGCTCAAAAAACTCAACTCTTCACCGGCCCCCTGAACAGTTAAATGACCCTATCCCTTCCATTAATCATTTTCTAAATTTAAGAGACTTGAATCATGCCACCGAACTCTCTTTGCCCATACTCAAAACCACACTCTTAACACGTCATTTCATCTCTGACGTGTTCAACTTTAAAGTGTGAGAAAGTGAGTGTGTTTCAAGCATTCTTATCCAACCTTAGCCTGCATGTGAAAGATCTCATAACTACCACCTACTAAGTGAAGATCTGACTTTATTTACACATGATGAAATACATACTTGCAGTACTTCTACCATTTATGCTTTTGTTAGTCTGAACTTAACAGGCTACATCCATGAACGTAACTTTAGATCATAAGTTCCTAAAGGCCAGAAATTTAAACACTGATTTTTTTTGTAAACACTGATTTAACTCATATTTGAACAGTGCCCATAATAGCATGAAGTAAATGAGTTAATAAATTGGAGGTTAGTGCTTATACTCTGTTGAGTTTCCTAGTAACTTCAACCCCAGAAGATCCAAACCTCAAGTTCCAAAACATAGGGAAATCCAAAAAGGTACAATCCAGGTTCTCAATGGTGTCAATATTTCAGAAGGCCTAATAAAACAATATGTTTTCCCACCACACAAGCCACATGGATGAGTTAAAACATTCAATGTCTCACTAAATGAGTATGTTTAACACCATTTTGTTTTGTATTTTCTGATTATTCCTTTTTGTTTTTGTTGTTTTTCATGACTGGAATGAGAAAATAAATTAACTCAAGATATTTAGTTTAACAGACAAAATATTTTAAAAGCATGAAGTTTGCGGGGAGAAGGGATCTACTAATATTGAGGAGGTTGGGAACCTCTGGTGTAACCTCTGCTTGTTTCTATTTTGATTCCTCTGACATTGGATTTCATAGGGAAATCCAAATCATGAGTCAAAGACTCTCTTAGTCAAATCAAATTGAAAGAATATTTTCAACAGATTTTAAAAAGGTTGTCATACATACAAGTCCCCAGATAGATGCCTCATATGGTAAAGTACAAGACAGAATCTAAGGTATGGGTAACTTAATGACAGCCACAAAATGACATTTGTTGCTTTGTATGGAAACAAACCGCCTATTTCTGAAACATGGGTTTCAGAACAAGTAAGCTTTAATTACAGATTTTTTTTATTACTACTGAAATCTCTACACAAAGGAATTCAAGACCGGGTCCTACAAATATTTCACCATAGAATGTAAAATTTATGGCAAAGAAAGAACCAATCTCTGAGTATCAGAGAAGGAACGGAATCAACATACTTGTATTCAAGACTAGTGTCAAAGCAGCAATTTTCCAGGGCATCCAAAGACTTCATCAGAAGAAGGTTCATCTGTTGGCCAGATATATCACTGGGTAAAGACCAAGAGGGAAAAATGAATTATTTAAAATCATTCAACTGTCCAAAATATTTACTATGTAATATTTTGCTCTCAATATTTTATTGAAAATGCATTTCTTTAAAAAATATATAAAAGTAGCAAATAACAATATTGATGATTCACACATATTTTGTAGACAGAGAAACTGAGTCAGAGAATTTATTCAATAATTGGGTTTCTGTACATTATAATCACTTGCAAACCAATAAACCCTAAAACTGCTACTTTTGCATTTTCTCAGTTCATTCAAATTTTAAAATCACTGAAAAATAAGAACAAAGCTCAGAATTCCAAAAAATTATTTCTAGGAATGCTAAGGTGATTTTCTTCAGAATATTTACTAATCCATTAAGCTGATATCAATAATCATTCCAAATCTTTCTTGCAAAGGCTATAACTTCTGATTTCATGTCTCAAATATGGAAGTTTTCAGTTCTATTCTTTTTTTTTTTTAAAGGGGGGTAAAACCCAGCCCTATATTTTTCTGCCTTTATACAGTAATTGATGTGGTTTTTGTAATTGTCTTGGTGAGAACTATGACTTTTAGAGTAAAATAAAACTTAAAAGGTAGGTCTACATCTGTTTTTTCAGGCAGAGTTGTGGGCTTCATCACCGACACTTTATTATCAAGGGGTCCCTACATGTCAGCTCTCCTGCTGTTGCCTCAGACCATGCTGAGTGGAATGCAGCCCCAGGAATGCCAGCCAGCCAGAGCGCACTTTAAATAATATCTTCTCCAACCAAGACTATAGTGGTTTTGCCTGAGGTGAAGGAGTACATTTTGCAATGAGAAAACATGCACACAGGTACACACAATTTTAACAGCTTTAACTAAATAAGTCCTATTATAGTTGTTCTCTGGAGTAAAATGTACTTAAATATCCTAAACAAATGCTAAAGAGATCCTACTAGTATCCTCTGGGAGTTATGACAGAAGCAAGCTTTGGAATAATATACTTTTCTGAATAAATTCTAGACTGGAATTTAAATTCAGGAGATTTTTCATAAGCCTCAGCAAAAGATAAGAAAATAAAAAGAAAGATGGATTGAATGTCAAAATTCTTTGCTACAAAGTGATTTTTCATTCTTGATACCAGGATATTTTCCTGATCCTATTCTCCTAAGGGGCCACTTTGGGCTACTTATTTGATGTCATTGATTATTCAGAGTTAGTAGCCCTCAAAACACTTACTTTAATCTTAGAAAAATAGAAATTTTCTCCAAAAATGTCATTATCTGGTGAGACTGTCATTATCTAGTAAAATATTTATTAGTACTAAAAGGCAAATATTTCAGATTCCTCTGCTCTATGAAATTAGGAAGGTGGGAACCATGAATAATTATATTAATGGCTGCAGTACTAACACACCAGGCAGAAGGAGAATGCTATCAAATACAGGATCATTATGGCAAAGTTAAAACCTGCAGTTATTCTGTGGGCAGGCCGCCTCAGGAAGAGCTTCCTGGTGTCCTTCCCCAGGGTTTCCTGCAGGTGCAAAGTCAAGTAGGGTAGATAGGGGTGGAAGGCAATCTAGGAACCAGAAAGGATGCTTTAGGGGAATCACCATAGGTTTCTCCAGGTAGCATAATTAAATTAACCACAAATGTAAGCTTGTCAAGCCCTAAAACCAGCGGCATCTCCTCCTAAACTAAGGAAGAAGGGAGCCAGAGCCAGGATAGGATGAAATGAGTTGCCTGGAATTAAACTGCCATGGCTCATTTTTAGTTGTAAAACAAGTAGCTTGAAAAGATACTGAAGAAAGAACATGAACACAGATGGTGAAGAGACCGCCATTTGTAGCATAGAAGCAAAGGGGAAAAAAAAAATCACTTTCACGTTTTAAGTCTATAAAAATACTTTGTGTTCTGTCCCACACACAAGACATGTAACAGTCAATTCACATGCAAAGGGCAGCTTTTTGTTCACGTCCAGAACCAGGCCTGTGTATACTAATACTGGTGAATAGAACAAAATGAATATTCTGGAAATGTTTCATTTATGATCACAAAGACTAAGCCAATCTTCCCAAATCATCCAACAGATGTTTCCAAGGGCTGAAAATGATCATCTGAAATACAGTATTTCCCTAGATCAATAGCAGTTCTCATAAAGGTTTCACATATGGATGTTTGCACAAAACTATGTAAATTACAAATGTAAACTTAACCACTGGTTTCAAACAGAAATCTAAATATAGCATAATATCACCCAATTTACCCACATCAACACCATTTCTTGCTTTTGGACAGACAATTTCTGCCAACTAGGGAAGCTTAAGGACAGCTAACATCAGAACAGAATGCCTCTCCCCACAATCCCTACTATTTCCAATGCAGGAAAATGGGCTGAAATTCCAAATCAGTGACATCTAAATATTCATGATCCCCAAATACTCGTGTTGTACCACAGTACAATCAATCTGGATATATAAAATTCTAAGATCGGTAATAAAATAAAGAATAAATATAACGAGCAACAAAACTAAAGTAGATCCGTGCACCAGGAAACTTTCCCACTTAGTGGAATTTTCCACCTGGGTCTTTGATATTCTATTAGCTCCATTCAAGAGTAAAGCTAGCAGTCTAAAAATGAGCAATCAAACTGAATAAAGCACACAGTATAATATGCAGAGATTAAGACTCTTTAAGGATTACGAAAATGTAGCCAGGGCGCAGGATAAAAGCAATATTTAAAACTGGGTACATGCAGTTCTCAGGTGATTCAGTGATTCCCGCACCCTCAGGCACAGGGGTACCCCGATCTTTTCCTCCCATTTTATAGTGATTTCAACAAAGAATAAGTAATTACTTTCACCCTTATAAACCAGAGGGAAAAAAAGAAACTTTTTAAAATTTATAGCACCATATGATTAGACTTTCCTCATGTCTATTACACATGGCTTTCATCTAAGCATGAAATGATTTTCAAGTAATCAATCACTTTAAAAAGAGGAACCCTTAAAACACATTAATGTCTATGTGATGGTATTTTAGAGAGAGAAATTCATTCATAAAGGAGAATAAAGGATCAAGCTGCACATCTCAAAAAGTGGAGCACCACAAATTGCTCAGATATAATGTGTGTGTGTGTGTGTGTGGGGGGGGGGGGAGAGAGAGAGAGAGAGAGAGAGAGAGAGAGAGCGAGCGAGCGCGAGTGTCGGGGGATGGGGGGAGAGAGAGGGACAAATCCTCCACCTAAGTCACAAAGAGGAAAAACAGGAATATTTTAATAAACTGTACCTGAGTTTCTCCTCACACAAGCGAGAGAGAAACATCCCCAAAGCAAGGCCCATGTGGATTTGCACGGCTTGAGACTCATCAGCACTTGGTTTCCCAGGTAACCTGGCAGTCAGCATGTTCAGGATTTCCTCAACCTTCTCTTTGCAAGAGATAATGAAAACTGGCACAAGGAGAGACAAAGCCGTGGCGGCCGCAGAACGTGCAATGGCACTAGCTGTGTTTTCACCAGAATAGGATTTCTAGGACATGCCAAAGAAAGAAAACAGGGGGTTGGCCTTTTGTTTAAAACATGAAGGATGCACACCTATCACAAAAGCGCTATACAACAGTGCAAGCTTCTCCTAAATCCACCCTTGCCACCCAAAAAAAAAATTTTTTTTAATAAATCTATTTCTGTGTTTACCTACGGGTTACCTTCTTACTCTTAGTAAAACAATTCGCTACTAAGCAATCGGTTGACTAATAATACCCTTTTAAATTTGAAAAACCAAGTTACAAGTGTCTCCTTTTAAAGGGTGTGAATTCCCTCACTATAAAGCCTGAAACAATATCAGTGTTTTCAAAGCCTACATGTGTATATAATGAGAAACCCCAAGTGAAGCTATCCAAGCTTGCAGAAACCAGCAAGCCACATCATAAATGTCCAGAAAGCCAGGAGTTTTCTCGGAGAGAAAAGAAAAGGGGTTAGGGTGAGGGCAGCTCAAGTTTAGTTACAGAGGGATAAGTGTAAGTTTGGCACAGGGATCTATTGGCAGATCTCCCAAAATTTTTGGTGGGAACGCTTCCCAGTAGATGGATTATTTCCTACAGGGGGTTAATTCCTTTTAATTAAAAAGGAAGTTGAAATCCTAAAAGCCTCTGGTTACAAAGCAATAACCAGCTATTCAAAATGAAACGGAGAGCTCTATATGCTCCTTTCCTATATGTAATTACGGGAAAAGAAATGAATAACAACCCTAATAAAATGACAGGGCAGCTGAATGTGAACAGTTTCTACGAGAGTCCTGTGTTAGAGAGCTCCACCAGACATTATATAATTTATAAATATGTCTCAAGTGGGAAAGAAAGACCGTTTATCATTCCTCAGTATTACCCACTTCAAATTTTCAGACACACCATAAAGGCCGTGTTGTCCCTTGCAGTCAAAACACATTAAAAAGTGTTTTTAATTCTATACTCGTTTGCTCTCTAAGCTTTAGTACTTTAAGGATAAAAAGCAACATGAACTAAGGGATTCTTTAAGTTAATATAGCACTATTACAACGACGATACTACTCAAAATGACCCAGCTGCTAAGACAAGGGAAATAAAGAAAGTAGCTTTCGAAACAGGGCTTTGAAAAAGTATAATAATGCAAGAATCACAAAGGTAAGAGGCAACCCCGAGCTGGCTAGTAAAGACATTATTCTTATTGGATTGCAAGAACTAAGCAGTGCTATTAGAAGTCTAATACAATATCCTGTCCTGCTGAATATCTGAACCAGACAGCTACTGCAAAGACCTCCATATAAGTTAACAAGGTTTTCATCCATCATTAAAGAAATAAGAAAACTTCTGACAGAAAACAAATCATCGTAAACAAAGTACTTGTTTGAGCAAAATCTACCTTCCAATTTAATTCTACGTTATCTAGTAAGTCATTTTTTGTCCTCAAGTATAGTAAAAAAATCTAGTTCCAGACCCTAAGCCCCAGATGGATACATACCAGGTCCTCCTAAGGGCAGGAGGACAGAGGCACACAAAATGTTGTACAAAGAAGACCTAAGGCAATGAAGTTTCAGGCTAAAATCGTGATCTTAGCAACAGTTCAGGACTTGTGCTATATTTTAATTCAAATCAACTGTAATCCTCTGCCACTCAGCTGATTGTCCCATGATCCCTATAATTCCCTAAGCAATGGATAGTGATAAGGCAGAACCAAAATAATTCCATGCAGATACAGAAATAAAGCATTCACTACAGCCAATAAAGGGGAAATGAAACCTAAACCAACAAAGTGTGTTTTCAATTTGCTTCAGATCTTAGCATATAAGCATGAAGAAAGAGAATGACTAAGTAACAGGTGCTTTTTTATGATCAACAATATTACTTTGTATTTATAGAGCATTTCACATTTTCAAAACATTTTCCTGTAGATTATATAATTTGATCCTCACAATCTTCTACAAAGTTGGCAATGCATTCATTTTTACCTTCATTTTACAGGAAGGGAAAATAAGATGATAGGTTAAGTGTCAGGTCAACAGTCACAAAACTAATAAGAGGTGAAGCTGGGGCTACAATCACTGTAGTTAATATTGCTCAATCACCTCATTTTATAAACAAGGACACAGTGGTCCAGACAGATTAACTGAACTTCCCCTGGTCACATACTCTGCAATGAAAAGCACTAAGACCAGAAACTCACGGTCCTCCGTCTTCAGCCAACGTTTATGTTACTACAACTGTAGCGCTTGACTCTGATTACACATCAGAATAACTTAGAAAGCTTCCAAAATGCTGATACCCAGGACCCATTCCCAAGCAATTACATCAGAGGTGAGGCCTATACATCAGTATTTCTTTTTTCAATATGTATATATATATATTTAAAGTTCCCCAGGTGACTCTAATGTACAGCCAAGGCAGAGACTTATATCTAATGTATAGCTAAGGCTAAGACTTACACTATATTATGGATTTCACATGAACAATTGATATAAGAATCAACGCTTGAGTTTTCTAACCATTTTTTATTTCTCGAACTTACATAATAAAAGCAGGAGAAAAGTTGTCCTCTGGGCTGGTAATGGCTATCGACAATGACCAGAAGAGTATCAAACACCATGGAAACCCACACTTCCATTGAAAGGAAATTAGGTTGAACCTGCAGATGAAGGGAAACATGAAATGATAATGGGAAAAAAGAAAAAACCTAAACTTTATTTCTAGAACCAGGGTACAACCTCCTTCTGTATGAAAGAATGAAGTGCTGTTATTAAAAACTAAACTTCACCTGCCAGGACTGCATGAAGTAGATAGGTATTTGACAAATACACATCCTCACCTGTGCCCCAATGTGAATAAGACTTACCTTTCATACAAGACTTAGCAGATGTGAGAGGATGAGGGCTGCAAAACAGAACAGACCTGGGAGCTCCTTAGAGCTCTCCCGTGTTCAGTGAGGGTAACATGGTGGTTAAAGGGAGAGACGTGCAGAGAAACCAACTCAAACTTTCTCATTTCTGACTTGTCATTTCAATAAAGCAGCTGACAAAATGTTTTTACCATCTCTAGCATTTCTGCTTACTATCACTATACTTATCACTCAAAAATCATCACATTTGCCTAGCCAAGTAAGTAAGAAAACATAAATGATCTTCAGTTTGGAAAAGAAGAGGAAAGAGAATGCAAAAAACAAAACAATGACAACAACAAAACCCAGCTCAGTAAAAAAAGAACTTGGTTTAAAAAAAAAAAAAATCATTCTTGAGGGACTTCCCCAGTGGTCCAACGGTAAAGAATCCACCTTCCAAAGCAGGGGACACGGTTCGATCCCTGGTCGGGGAACTAAGATCCCACATGCAGCAGGGCAACTAAGTCTGCGTGCGTGACAACTACTGAGCTCGCGCGCCTCAACGAGAGGGCCCACGTGTCGCAAACTACAGAGCCTACATGCTCTGGAGCCCACGCGACACAACTAGAGAGAGAAAAAACCCGCACGCCACAACGAAGAGCCCATGCCCCACAACTAAGACCTGACACAGCCAAAAAAATAAAGAAAAAAAAATCATTCATGACCATGGATGTCGAAAAACATTCATTAACTCACATGGTGCAAACTACAAAGGTCGATGCGGTGTTAAGAAACCTTGGAATTAATTCCTTGAATCAGACAAGACCTTCTTCTTAAGATCTTTAGTTGTTGGTCAAATGCAGATTTGAATGAAGTTTGAAAACTTCAACTTTAATCAAATAATGACATCTTGAGTTTATATTGAGTAATAGCCAAAGGCAAGGTTATCAAGAATAAAAGCAAAGCCCCATCTTTGGCTTGTGAGGCTTCTCAATGTTTTGTGTACTGTGTGCCACATCACAGGACAAAGGTTGTGGGAATAAAGAATAGAAGGGCCTGGAGCTCAAACTCTGAGCTAGACCTCCAGTTATTACTGGGGCAAATGACCTGTACAACTGGTAGTCTGACATAAATAACACCAAAACGAAGGGATCCTAGGAAGGCATGTTTACTTTTTAGGGTGTAGGTCTACCTAGCATGTTGCCTCTGCTAAAGTATTCCACGGCTCTTTCAAAGATATGAAACATTTCCACTCTAAAAAATTTTCATCTTTCTCATTATTAAAATAAGATTCTGGGCTTAAAGGTAAATTTTCATATGGTAACTAACTACATTTTTATCCTTCATGCGATAATTCCTTGGCCTCCTTCCCTTCCCCACATGTAATACACATTTGTAGCTTTTGCCACACAGCATTATTCTCTTGTTTATTGGTAAGAGCACCCTTTGGGGAATTCCCTCCTCCACGATTTAAAGCTTGGTTAAATGCTCAATCAAGCTACTCATCCTACCCTGCTGAAGGTGTAGGCATGGGACCCATGGGATTCCGAATCTTAAGTGAGTGACGCAAAGACAGTAAATGACTATAGCCGATCCATCCCAGTAGGGGTGGTCTGCTGAAATGGTTCATCAGTACCTGTGTGTGGACTCCCCAACTTGCCTCCTGTTCTTCTCCCAACTCAGTTTTTTTTTTTTTTCCAACTCAGTTTTTAAGCTTTGCCTTCAATTCCATGGGATTCCAGATTCCTTATTCTTCTAGTTCCTTTTTAATTTAAATTAGAGTTGGCTTCTTGCCCAAAAAGAACCCACCAAAAAACCCTACCATGAAAAAAGAATACAAATGGTCCATCGGGCACTCTGTGGGGACAGAGATAGGCTGAATAGCATTGAATAAAGCCCAATTTTTTGCAGCAAGAAGTGATGATGCTGATGATAATAGTTACTATTACTGACTATTTACCAGCCACTGTGCCTTTCATATATTACTTCATTTAATCCTAACAATAACCCTATCTGGTAAGTATTGTTATCCCCATTTTACAGATGGGGAAATAGGCTCTGAAAGGTGAGGTTACCAACAGTAAGCCAGAGAGCTAGTAAATGCAAGTATTAGGATTTAAATCTAGGACTCTCCTACTCCAAAGCCTGTGTTTTTTAACCACTTGACTATACTGTCTCCAGATAATGATAGCTACCAGAAAACGGGGCTTAAAAGAAGAATAAATCCATGCCTTTTTATTTTGACAGATATGAATTATCTGAAAAAGTACATTGGAAATGAACATTGGCCAGCTTGCCACATGTTTAATTAAGAAATAAATGCCTTGCAAAAAATGAATAGGCACTTTGTCACTGACATCTACAATTAAAATGCAAAGTGCAATTTTTTTCAGTCAGTAAACACTGCTTATTTATCATTTTTTTGACATCATTGTTCACTTTCAGTAAGCCTAGTTAACCTCCTAAGATTGGTTACCATGATGTAATCACAAAAAGACAAGCCCTGTTGCATAAAATTGGTACCTTCAAATGGAAATGACCACTTAACTGTGATGGAGAGAGCAAAACAGAAAAGCAGCAAAGAAAAGTGTTTTAGAGGACACTTAAGCTTACGGTATAAAGATGCATAGGGTAGCACAGCCAATGACTGTAACCTCCTAAATTCAGGGCCAGGCTTCAGGAGAAGTCTCACTTTTCACACGTTACACAACCAAAGGTCAACTGGTTCTAATCACCCTTAACTCACCTCCAGGACACCCTCAGAGTCTGAGGAGAGGCTGGCTTCATGTTTGGAAACGACGACAGCAAGGCTGCTTAAGGCTAACAGCGCGTTGCCTTTGACCACTGGGCTGTCTCTGTTTAAAAAGAAAAAAATTCCAAGAGAGGATTTGGGGGCATTAACTGGGAGAAGAGAAGGTGATATTATAGGGAGGGCAGATGAGGTCAAAAGCACTTCCATCCCTTCACAGAGCCTTGTAAACACAGGTCTGTTGGTTCCCTGATGCCAGCAGCTTCTTTCCTCCTTCTGACACTAGTGCTGATTTTTAACTCTTCTTATAAATGTATGGTCATTATGCTTTGGGTAACCTAAAAAATCTAATAAGCTCATACATCTAAGCTTCTTCTTCCTAAAATTTTTATTTCATCATTAGACCTTACATTTCCCAAGCCATCTTCTTCGGTGTCATCTTTGGCCAATATAAAAATGTACTGATTTGTTTTGGAAACACGGCGAAGGACAGTTGTGTGAATAAGCCCAGCAGAATGCAACTGGCCCCTGGCTTTTCTAAAGCACTGGTGTGTGGAATCAGCTTCTAGTGAACCACTTCAGATGGCATACTTTAACAGCAACTCGACACGCTGGCGGCTTTCCTCCGTCATTATCATTTTCCCCTTCTTTCTCGTAATATGCCAAAGCCAGCAACCTTAAAGTCAGTCTGTAACATAATTCAGAAACCCTAGATAAGATGCAAAAAAGCTTGTTTTTAGACTATTTGCATAGAGAGTTATCTTTTTATATCACTCAAATGGTAGTTTTCTAATATTGGCAATAAAATATTAAGTTTGACTTATGAATTTGGTATGAAGAAAACTGAATCTTTTAAATACACTTACCACTGGAAAATGTACATTTAGTATTATTCCATAATTCCAAAGTAAGCCTATAGAATAAAATCCCCAGTGGGACACTGATGAGATGCTCTTGGCTTGCGGACTTCATTGTAACAGAACTCAGACAACACAGCACCCTTACCATCGGATAGTTCAGTTCTCAGGGAGTTCTACAATTGTGGGTTCCCAGAAATGCAGAGAATCCTTCCCCAAACCTAGACTTGAGACCTGAACTTTAATGAGTGTGTACATCCAAGAACTACTCCCTTGCTTACCCTGGTGCAGGAATAGAGCAGATGGGCGGGATGAGGAAGATTTCCAGCCCTGCTCCCCATGCAAGCCTCGTGTCTCCAGCCCTAGGCCACAGTCATGACTGAACATGTGAGTTAGTGAGTATCAAAAGGTTAGTATACACCTGTGTTCTTGCATTTTTGTTTCCATTTGGTAAGAATGGAACTCAGGACTTGCCATTATCAAGTTCTATCAATCCATCCATTCCTTCCTTCCTTCCTTCTCTCTCCTACTCTCGGGTGATTAAGCTCAGTGAAGGCTTGCTCTGCACTCTTGATCATTTTGTTCATCTCTTCTTAGATCATTCCTCCATGAGGCCTATCATACATTGATAAGACAACAATATTTACACTGAGGGATGGGGCAGGGGGAGAAAACAGAAAGGAAGCCTTGAGGTTGAAGCAGTTTTGCAGTGAGGATTACTGGGAACTCCTATAGCTAACATTAAAATCCCAGGAAGCAAGGCAAGATGTGGGCACGCCCGGGTGCCCTAGCCAGAAAATCATTTAACAAAATTAAACCCTTTATTTATTTATCTTTTTTTTGGTGGTGCAGTGGTTGAGGGTCCGCCTGCCGATGCAGGGGACACGGGTTCGTGCCCCAGTCCGGGAGGATCCCACATGCCGCGGAGCGGCTGGGCCCGTGAGCCATGGCCGCTGAGCCTGCGCGTCCGGAGCCTGTGCTCCGCAACGGGAGAGGCCACAACAGTGAGAGGCCCGCGCACCGCAAAAAAAAAAAAAAAAAATCCTTTATTTTAATATTCTCCCTTTCCTTTAACTGAGAATACCTTGAAGCCTGTTCTGCTACAAAATGGGCACGAATCCCCGAAGTAAGATTTTAAAAAGTTTTAAATTCTCAGTGAATTTATCACCCTGGAGAAATTCTTAGATGGTCACTAGAAATTGGGTATCAAAATCTTTTAAAACAAGAATATTAGTCAAGATGACATAAAAAGTGTCTTTTTAACCCTGAAATTCTGAAAGAAAATTTAGCCTCAGTTTTAAAACAGTACCCCAAATCACTGTATTTCAAAAGTTTCTCTGGTCTTGACATTCCTGAGCATGTATTGTTCTTGTAAAATGGGGTAAAATGTATTTAAAGTCACTGGTAATTAGATCTTTGGATGCAGACTAAATGCATATTTGGACATTAATCTTTGAATAGGAAAAACTAGCCCACAGTCACAATGCATGCTTAGGCCAAGTTACACATTTCATAAAGGTACGGAGACTAGCTCTCTTTTTTTTTTTAACATCTTTATTGGAGTATAATTGCTTTACAATGGTGTGCTAGTTTCTGCTTTATAACAAAGTGAATCAGCTATACATATACATGTCTCCCCATAGCTCCTCCCTCCTGCGTCTCCCTCCCACCGGTGACTAGCTCTTGAACATCTCTTCATTCCCCACTTGCCTTGCAGTGAGTTATGGAGAGAAGACACTCCATACATACACAGTGAGACAAATTCAAGGAGGAACTGGCCAGGTGAAACTCTAGAATAGGTTCAGCAAAAACTCTTCACCTTGTTGATCACATAACTATCCCCTACCAGTCAAGCAGCAGTGATTAATTTGCATAATAACATGTCAGCATCAGTGCAGTATTTATCTAGGCAACACCACTGACATTTTAATTAAATTGTCCTTTGAAACAAACAGATGCCATTAACCTAATTAAAAAGCTCAAGGAAGGATGAGCTACCATGATGCTTTCTTAGGGACAAAGTATTACATTACATATTAGTAAAGTGACCCAAGCCTTTGGGGATTTTTATCTTCAGGTTCAAATCTATTTAATTATTAACAATGAAAATAAATTTACATCAATCATCAGGTTTTATCTGTGTTCTGATTCTCCCTTAGTCCTATCCCTGATGCTTTTAAAAATGCTCTCAAATGAGCAAATCAGTCTAATGCTGTGACTAGTGTTTTACTTCCTACATTTAATTTATGCCTCAGAACAAAATAAGCCCTACACTGGCCCAAAGTAGCCTGTGGCAGCCATGGTCCAAGGAATAGAAGGCTAAGCTGGCAGGAGATGGCAATGCGGTCCTCACAAGATTGGAGCAAGTCAGTGGGAAAAAGTAAAGAGAAGGCAGCAGACTGATTTTTTTCTTCCACTCTATCATTAATCTCTCAGCCTCTGGACCTTAATTATCTCCTGCTCACTTGCTGTCATGCCTAGTATTGTCAGGATTGCTTTAATAAGATAAGGTCTATAAAATACTGGGAAATTTTTGATGAAAAGGTAACACCATGAGAACATAAATTATTTTTACTCCATACCACTGAGAATGTGAACACACTCTTTTTAGGTATTAGTCATGAAATGATGCTTTGCAAATCTAAGATTGAAGTCTTGGTGAACTAAAATTTTAGAATGGAATCTGCCAAAACTACTGGAGAGGCAAAATTACAGTTTGTTTTAATAGAAAGCTGCTAGTTTCTTCAGCATTTGAGCTTTTGTTGCAAGTGTCAGAGCACTGTTTTTAACAGGAACTAAGTAGACTACATAATAAAACAAACTATGAAAGGTAAAGGCCAAAGGCAGCCCCCCATCCCAGCACCTCCTCCCCTCCGATAAGCAGCTGAGTGCTCTCCCACTGTGTCTGCAATTCACCAAACTAGGTAAACAGACACAAATGAGTCCCTATCAAAGCCTCTCTGTACTTTAGTTTTCATTTTGTCAACAGATATTTCCCACTGCCTCCCACGGAATTGAGTGTAGGGGAGGATTACCACTATATTCAGAAGACATGAGGCTGAGTAGTGATCAGGTATTGAGATCAGGTTTTAGAGCGAAGTACCTGCTTAAGAAATTGCTGGTGGAAAGCAAATTCTAAGGTAGATGGTGTTTTTTGGGTTTTGTTTTTTAGGCGAAATCTGTGTAGCTACAGAAGGTTCTAGGACATGAGAAAAATAAACTGTAGTTAAATATTTCTAGATAATATAGACTTTCAATACGTATGAAATTCTCTGGGTCAAAGGTATATCTATATTATTTGGTGAATAAGAAGAAGGGAAGTCAAACAGCAGCAAGCTAAGGCTAATAGTGAAAAGGAGAAGCGTATGTAACTTACTACCAGGAACAATTAGGCAGCTTGCTAACAAAGGGACCTGAAGAGACTGATCAAGCAAGTTCACTAAGGTATAATTTTCTTAGTAAGAGTTGGCTTAAGATAAATAAAAAGCCTCAAGATAGCAACACTCAAGTTACTTTTGTTAAAACAACCATAAGGATATGATGGAAACTGCTTTTTTACTGGGTCTTCACATTAGTTTTTAGTATTAAAAAATTCAATATTTAGCTACCCTGGGCCCAATAACACCAGGAGAAAAAAAGGAGGTACTACGTTAAATTATTTACTGGTTCACAGTTGAGATTTAATCATCTGTTTGTAAAATAGACATAATTCACATTAGCAAAGATTTTTTCTCCCCTGTACTAAATCACAATCCTTTAAATCTAAGCCAAAGCACAGGGCATTTTGTTAGGTGTACAGCATGGGCACTACTCTGATGTAAAGTTATGTGCCTGTACTGGTTCCTCCGTATTTTCACAGAAAGACATGTAGTAAGAATTAACTGAATATGAGAAAGGATAACAACTGATTTTTAAAAAAATAACTGAAAAGTCCTTTAAATCCTTAAAGTAATGAAATGCCAGAAAAGGAGAAACTGTTCGTAACTGTGAGGAAGAAAACTATTTATAGAAAATTCCTGGTAAGAGAATAAATGGATCTTACTTTGCAGCTGCTTTGGTGACCTCATCAGTCAACATGTCTCGAACCCTGTGATACAGATGGAAAATAGGTATGAGAGTTTATAGTAGAGCAAGAAACCAATCTTTTTGCTTATTCATCAATTAATAAGAACCTCTGGCAATGACTCCAGATCTTAAAACTTCCATGTAGAATTTTAGTGTAAGGTGAAAGAACGGTAATAAGGGCTTCATTTCCAAGACAGTTTCATCTTCCTAGTCCTTAGGTTACTTAGTAGAGGCAGGGAAGAAGGTGAATGCAACTAATGTGTAGGCAGTGTTTTCATGGTGTCATCTCTTAAACTGAGTGCTGGGTATACAAGTGTCCTTTATATTATTCTCTGTGATGGACTGAATGTTTGTGTCCTGCTGCCCCAAATTCACACGTTGAAATCTTAACTCTGAATGTATGGTATTTGGAGGTGGGGCCTTTGGGAGGTTATGAGGGTGGGGCCCTCATGAATGTGATTAGTGTCCTTAAAAGAAGAGAGAAGAGAGACCAGAGAGCTTGCTTTCTCTCTGCTCTCTGCCATGTGAAGCTACAAGGAGAAGGCAGCCATCTGCAAACTTAGGAAGCAGGCCCGCACCAGCACCAGGTCTGCTGTCACCTTGATCAAGGGTTTCCCAGCCTCCATAACTGTAGGAAATAAATTCTGTTGTTTAAGCCATCTGGTCTATGGTATTTTTGTTATAGCAGCCTGAACTGACTAAAACATTCTCTCTTTTCTGCACAAGAGCTCACCAAAACAGCAATTTACTGCTTTCAAATTGTAGATAATAGAATTTTCACTATGTATGTATGCAAAATAAAATTTAAAATGTTTGCTATGGTATACGTGAAACTGATATAATATTATATGTCAATCATACCTCAATAAAAAGACAAATGTTTGTTATAAAATTGAACTAAAAGAAAATACTTACATTTGTGGATTTAAAGGAAGGTATGTTCAATTAAAATATTCACAGTTTTTTTCATATAAGAGTCTTGAGATAAAGTGAAAAACAATCATTGACTACCAAATTTATATTCCAAAGATGATATCATAACATGTTCACTGTACATTTTGAGTTTCATAAATTCAAAGTTTTTATAACTATCATAAAAGTTTTGCAAATATAACTGTATTTGCATTTGAAATATAATAAAATCTTAGCTATTCAGCACTCTTTGAGAATGAGTCATTCTTAAGAACCAAGTTTTTCAGATAGCTGCAAACTGCTCCTTAAACTTGTACTTTATAAAACCATTTGACAGTAAATTTCTCTAAAACGTATTGTCCAATCTTGGTCTTCCTAAATGGAGTATAGTGCATTCAGTGTATTCTTTTACTGGTCAACGTGAAATATTGACAGACGATGACTTGCCTGTACTTCTAGGTAGAGCCACACCCTCCGTTAGTTCCCTCCTCTTACCTACTCTCCCTTCTCTCTGCTGCATCACCAATTTTTCCTTCTCCACTTGTATTACTCCCCTTAGCTTGTGAACACACTATAATATCTACCATCTTAAAAAAAGAAGCCGCTACTGCCCCATTCCACTGCTTCTCACACAACAGAACTCATTTAGAAGAGTAGCTTATACTTATGACTCCAGTTTATCTCTTTCCACTCTCTAGACCCTTCTATAATTCAGCTTTTCTTCCTACAAAACAGCTCCTTCATGGTCACCAGTTGACTTTCAAGAGGCCAAATCTAATGCTCAGCTCTCAGTCTCCATCTTCTGTAGTCTCAGAGCAGCATCTGACACAATCGGTTGCTCCTTTCTTGAAACACTTTCTTCCTTCAGCTTTTAAGGTGGCTTTTACGATTCCATTCTCTCTTGGTTTTCTTCCTACAACGCTAATCTTCCATCTGCTTTACTGGCTCCCTCATCATGTCCCCCATTTCTAAATGTTGAAGTGCTCCAGGGCTCACTCCTCTGACCTTTCCTCTATCTTTACTCATTCCCCAGATGATCTCATCCAGCATTGTGATTTTAAATGCAGTCGATATGATGATGATTCCCAAATTTATATAACCAGCCCTGACCTTACCCCTGACCTCTAGACTCATAGTCAACAACCCACTTGATATCTCCAAAGTGCAGATCTAATTAGGTATCTCAGGCTTAGCAAGTCTCAAACCTGATTTCTACCCTAGACAGACCTGCTTTTCTATAGTTTTCCCCATCTTAGTAAATGGGAACTCCATACTTTTAGTTATTCACAGTCAAAATCTTGGAGTTATCCTTGACTTCCATCTCTCTCTCACATCCTCCATTCCATATGTCACCATGTATATTTGGAAGAGTATTGCTAACAGACCATTCCCCAAATTATCATTTTCAGAAGATGAAATTAAAACTATGTGTAAAGGAAAATAGGAAGCGAAATCCAAATTCTTAATCTCTAATCTTAAATCCAATGTCATAACGTTTTAAACTGCATTGCTATTTTTTAAATGAATCTAGGAAATGTAACTTAGAATAGAATTAGTTAAGTGTACATGTGCGCATGCGCACACACACACAGCTTCTGCTTTTCTACATATGCCAATTGTTAGTAAATAAAAAACTGAAACCAAGTAACCTTTGAACAGATTTTTATATTAAAGAAACCTGTGGCTACAGGAAAAGCTATTTAGATTCTGGGCACTTTACTTAGATTTAGGCTGCTGCAACATTAATCTGACAAGGTATTCATCACAACCCACGTAACAATTTAAATTGCTTTTAATGTGCCAGCACTTACACATTTCTAGATAATATAGTGGGAATTCACTGGGGGACATCTGCCAAAGAAATTAAAGCCTTGACATGGTAAAATTGCTCCTAATAATGAAGATGTCTTGGGGAGGGAGGAGCAGGGGAGTGGAAGGGTATTCCTTGACTAAATGAGTGGGAAAAACGCAATTTTCATTCAAAAGCATATAAAACAATCAATTATAGGGAAAAAGGGAAAAACAAACCATTTCCACACTGCTTTAGAAAACAATAAAAATATTTAAAAACCATGAATAAAGTGCTCCTTCTTTGATCTGGGGAGGAAATAGAAAATACACCTATCACATCTTCAGCCCTTTGCCCTTCAGGCTCATACAGAGGTTAAAATTCCAACATTAAAGACTTTAAAGTGGTCACCTTCTCCCTCACAGTTCATTTCCCATAACAAATAATGAGCACAGAAAGCCATCCCCTTACCAGAGCCAGGCTGTGCTTTTTTTGTATTGCACCTCCTCAGGTCCTTCTTTTCCATGTTTTAACTGCAACTCCAGCTCTCCTATCCTCCCCTGCAAAAAGCACAGCATCAATCAGCATGCAAACTCTATGGCCAAAATTATCTTAAAATTTTTTTGGAAACACTTAGGTAACAATCCTTTCCCAATTGGCCTTAGGTGTTCCTGATAAGATATCAGATTTTGACAGAGGATGTGTGAGAAGAGAGAATTATATCACTGCTCAGGGATTTCCACATTCACCAAATAAGCATATCCTGGAGAAGTTGTATGTTTGGCAAATTTAGTGCAGAGCACTTCATTTGGGGATATCTATTAAAAGCAGATTTGAAGTCCATAGGTCCTAATCAACAAATCCCCTATATTGTAAAAATCTGCCTGTGTCAGCAGCTGACAATTTCAACTGACATGATACCAAGATTGGGGTCTGGGTACCAGTATTCTAACAGAATGGTAGAAATGAGTAGGAAGTATATAACACTTAAGATTTAGGTAATGTATAACAAAAGTTATTCTCAAACAGATGCAAATTACATTTCTATTTCTTGACTAAACTTATAGATATAATTCTCAACCTGTACCATGCAATAAAAATATAGCTAATATCATCATCCCTTTAAGGGCAACGCCTTCAAATATTTATTATCTGTTCTATTTTTTTATACTCAGGATTATTTTGACCAGATGCTTTCCCCTCTACTCCATCACCAATTACATTATTTAAATGTAATTGAAATTCTGGTTTATTGATATACCCTGAACTGAACAAGAACTCAGATTGCATATTGTATTACTGAGTAATACCAAACCATTTTCAGAAGTGGTCGTGCGGCTCACATTCTCACTAGCGGTAAATAAGAGTTATGGCTGCTTCACATCCTCACCAGCATTTGAAATTACCAGGCTTTTAAATTTTTACCATTTTGGGAGGTGTAAAATGGGGCCCATTATGGTTTTAATTTTCATTTTACTGTTTACTGAGATTGAGCATCTTTCCAGATGTTTAATGACTATTTGGGTTTCCTATTCTGTCCATTTTTCTATTGGTTGTCTTTTTCTTATTGATTTTAGAGTTCTAAGGTGTGCTCTACATAAGAAAAATTAAACTCTCTATATATTCTAGAGAGGGAAGGAATATAGCTTTAGGTTAAGGATGTGGACTCTGGAATCAGGATGTCCTGACCTGATGTCATTTCCACTTACTTGCTGTGTAAGTTTGGGCAAGTTACTTCACCTCTCTAAGCTTCAATTTCCATTTGTAAAATATAGCAAACACCTAACTCATGGTATTAGAGCATCACATAAAAAAATGTGGAAAAGTGTCTATTTAGTGCAGTGACTGGTACCAAATAACTGCTACCATTACCAGGTTTGCTGTCAAAAACAAACTCTCCTTATTATCTTCTTATAATCTATTCTCTCACGAATATATCTAAATCCTTCTTGAAATAATTCATATTTTTAATCTGTACACTCTCAAAGAGTAAAAGGTTCCCCAAAACGTAATATCCAGACTATAAAGTTGCATGCCCTTGTATTTCTCTCATATACTCTCAGTTGCTAGCTTGTAAGCTCATTGAAGAGTACAAGGATGGTTTTATCCATCTAAGGAGTCCCTGTATTTTGCACAACCTCCAGCACACAGTGCCCTGGGGTTCACCAGTTCAGGCACTCTGAGATCTGATGGGCATTCTGTTCACATCCTTCATAGTTTCTATTTACTTCAATCATGTTCATCCCCATCTCCGTGTTTTCAATGATAGAATCCTGACCCTTTCATTCTCCCTCTGTCTCTTGGAGCAAGGTATCAGAGGTGATCAAACTGGCAAGATACTGATATTAATATTTAATATTGATAGCAGCCTCCCAAGAGGGTAGGCAAAATAGAAAATCATGTTTATTGCCTTCTCTGTTTGTTATGCTTCTTAAATCATACATCTTCCCTCCTAAAACATTTACTTTCCATAATGCTTTCCAAAAAAAAGACAAATAAGAAATTAAAAGGTTAAAAATCTGTTCAGAAATAAGCAAAACACAGAAAGGCCAGTATATGTGCAGCCTCTTGAGAAGGCCTACTTTTCTGATCTCTCCTGTAGCCATAAACCAGTACAACTATTCTATAGTGACTAAGTAAATTTCTCATTTTCTCTTTCTCAGAGTCTCGGTTCTTCTCAATCTCCTCTTCTGAAAGGTCTCTAATTCCTTCTACCCAGCCCCTGTTAGGCTATTTATTCAGATCTACTTTGCATCCAATTCTTCACCTACTGACAACAGAGATCCAATGGCATTTAACTCAGTTACCTCTGCTTCTGGTTAACAGCTGTGGTTAAGGAGGGGGGTAGGGTGGGGACACTCACTGGGAGAGAAAAGGCTGAAATGATCACTTGAAATGAGATTTTTTTTTAATAAAGTTATTTATTTATTTATCTTTGGCTGTGTTGGGTCTTCGTTGCTGCACACGGGCTTTCTCTAGTTGTGGTGTGCAGGGGCTACTCTTTGTTGCAGTGCGTGGGCTTCTCATTGCAGTGACTTCTCTTGCTGCAGAGCCAGGGCTCTAGGCATGCAGGCTTCAGTAATTGTGTGCACAGGCTCTAGAGAGCAGGCTCAGTAGTTGTGGCACACGGGCTTAGTTGCTCCACAGCATGCGGGATCTTCCCGGGCCAGGGCTCAAACCATGTCCCCTGCATTGGCGGGCGGAGTCTTAACCACTGTGCCACCAGGGAAGTCCTGAACTGAGTTTTTTGGATTGCCTGTAGATTCCAACTATTAATTTATCTATTCCTCTTCCTTTGTAAAAAAAAATCTTCAGCCTAGGTAACCACAAGCTTGCTGGTTACAGTGAGCAAATTTTACCTAACTCTAAACCTGCACATTAAAGACAGACAAACAAACAACCTTTACAAATGGTCAAAGACTAATCTACTAGGGATCACAATTCCTGACCGGTTTTGATTTCAGATTATTGTGCAGCCAGCTGACCAACTCAGGAAATAAGTATCTGCAGTCAACCTGTTTTAACCCCTCTGTCCTGTCTGAGGTCATATTCAGAGTCCCTAAGGGCCCTTTAACCAAAGGCTGGAGACCTTAACCTCCTCAGCATCCCACAAGGGCAGAAAGGTAAAGCCGACCTGTAGAGGGCACTTTACCAAAATGGACTTGGAACTGTCTATCAACTGGTATCTGCATTTTTCAACGTAATGGGAAGAAATCCGAATACCTCCCCATGTCAACCACTTTGATATGCTTATAATTCAAAATCCGACGTTCTTGTGGAAAAATTAGATAAGGCTGGAAGCTGACGCCTAAGCAAAAGCCACTAGAAGCGTTCAAATTGCAAACATTCACATTATAGTCAACCTCTGGGAAATAATGTAGAATGCACCTTTTAGCGTATCTCCTAGGCTTATTGAATAAAACATGGCTCCTCTAAATGATTCTCTAGCCTAATGCTACGAAATATGTCTAACACCAGATGGAAGTAACTGTACCTCCTGTACTGAACGAAGAGCTATCCTCCAGGATGGAAATTCTTGATATAGGTGAGGAGTTTGGCAGTTCCTCTAATTCTTCTAAGATCCCACAAATTCTGTTTAAGTGTGTGGGCTCATTTAAAAAGACTTGCTGAACAGTTAAAATGCATCAGCATACTTTCAAGTAATAGTGATAGCCTAAAAAGCACTGTTTTTAGTACTTTTCAAATAATACTGAAAATTTTATTATAGTCCCTACTTTGAGTTTCACCTCTTAATCCCCAATTCTCAATGGAACTAGACTTGATAGAAACCCAAAGGAAAGAGATTTTAAGTGATAAATAAATAAAGATACACACTATCACCTACAACAGTAGAAAAGCAGAATAATTGACCTGTGTTACTAAAAATACTCAGCTGGCTTTTCATAAATTGATCTGTCCTCTAAAATATTAAACCAATTTGCATTATTTATAACAACTAATGACGGTGTTAGGGAAAATGCATGATGCAGTGGCCAAGGCTGAGGCTCTGGAATCAGACAAATCCAGGTTAAGTTCCAGTTCTCTCATTTACTGACTGTTAGATTTTGTGCAGTTTGCTTTGCTTTCCTAGCTAACCCTGCTTCCCCATCTATAATCCCATTCTACGTGAGGCTACCAACATCCACTTCAAAGAGCTTCTGTAAAGATGAATTGAAATACTACACATTAAATGTTGGACAGACACTAGTTATTTAATAAATGGTAGCTCTTGTTATAAAAAAGAAACCACCGAGGGTTTTTTTTTTAATCAGTTGCTTGTCATCTGCATGTTATACCATAATTCTACTCAATTTCACCTTCTTTATGCTAAGAGCTAAATAAAATTCTCAGTACATGCTGCAGGAGGAGTTGTTCTTGCCAGCTCCAGGTGCCTATACTGGAGTACATCCTCTATTAAAGCATCAAAGATTTGTACTGGCATTGCTAGTGGACACGTTAGTCTCCTGCACTGGACTGGGAGCTCACTGAGAGGAAGGAGTGCTTTATTCCTCTTTCTATCCCACACACCCGGCACAGGACCTGGCCAGTAAAGTACGTTCCATAAATGTTTGGTGAAGGAAAACACTGCAAAATTACAAAGGGAAAAATGAGTGTGCGAAAAAGTGCATACTCTGATGAGCAATCTCACTCTTCTTGAATAAAAACTATAATTGGTTAAGGGTGTGTAGAGGTAATTCATTCATTCACTTATGCATCCACTCAAAACAAAGTGGCCAGATGCTGCTGAGGATAAAAAAGTGTGTAGGCCAAGCAAAAGGGTACAATGGTTCCAAGGGAATGTCTTTAAAATGCAGATTCCAGTTTAGTTTGGGGAACCATCTAAAACACTGTTGTTCAGAGTAGGGTTGATAGACTGAATCAAAATCACCTGGCAGCTTGGTAAACATGGAGATTCCTGATCTCCTATTCAGTTCCAGTGAACCAGAATCTCTGAAGATGCATTAGTACTTTATAAATTCTAGAATGAATATGTTGTAGCAAGGTTTTAATTTGAGAACATCAATGCTGAGATGCTTAGTCATTCCTCCGGCCCCACCTCTATCCTTTAGGACAGCTGTTACCTTAAACCATAACACCTCATTTCCTAAGCCTTCATGAAAATCTTATTTTGGGCCATAAATTACTTAAGTAATTTAGATTTTTTCTATCATCCTTAACAGAGAATTTTAAGCTAGGAAAAAGGATTGAGTTAGTAGTTTTTTCCTTATGCAATTAAATGTTCATATATTCCCAAACTGATTAAAAATTATTTCTAACTTTAAAAACTCACAAGCTATAACTTATAATATTACTGGAATAAAAGAAGTCAAATTGAGCGTAATTCATTTATTTAGTGAGCACTAACTATGTTTTAGACACCATGTCAGGTTCTAGAGACGCAACAGAGAGGAAAACACAGCTTCTGGCTTTAAGGAACAGAGTCAACTGGAGGGAGGCCCCAGACATATAACTAGGGTGATAAGGGCTTTGAAAAGGGAAGCATGGGTTCTAAGGAGGCACACAGAGAGGGAAGGCACACAGATAAAAACCATGTAAAAAAAACAAGTAGAAATTTGCCATTCCAACATGTGCCCCTTTCATGACTATGACAACTATAAATACAAAGTGAAACTTATTCCTGGAATTGAGAAAAAGGGAAAAGCTGCAAAACCAGCCTTGAATAGGCAGAGAGGGAACGGCAGTGCCTGCAACAGAAGGTACAGTGTAGGTAAAAGCCAAGAGGTAGGGAAGACATGCTGAGTTTGGGAAAACAAAGAAATTGAGCAAGGCCGAAAATTCAGGGGAAGGGTTAAGAGACGAAGCTGGAGATGTAAAAGCAAGTCCAGCTCGAGAGGGCGCAGGTACAGGATGAAATGATGAGCTCAGTTTGGGACACGCTCAAATTGAGGTGCTGTGGGACAGCCACTGCGGATATCTGGGACAATGAGAGGTGTTCACAGAGCAGCAGGACATCGGAGAGGAGCGCTCAAGAGGCAGCTCTGGATGGAACACACATCTGGCGGGGGGCGGGCATCACATTTAAAATTTAAGTGCAGTTATATATGCATGCCTCACATTCTTTTATGAGCAAAAATAACCGTTGCCTTTTTGATAGTGCTATTTTCCTAAGTGCTCTTACACTAACTACGTATTTGTAGGAAACCTTAAGAGACACGCCCTAGAGCAAGCCACCCCATGGTTTCATTACCTGTAAAATGGCATGATAAGCACGAGTCATATATGCGAGCCAGGCCTGTGGGAGAAAAATTGCACGGTGCCACTCGGAAAGCTGGATGTGAACCTGTGGGAAAAATGTACCATGACATAAGTTAGGCTGCACAGTATTAAAACAGAATAAAATGAAAACTGTATCATCAATTCTCTCTTTCCCTTCATTTTCTACGGTCTGGATTCTAAAACAAACCGAAACAGTCTAGGATCAGAACCACAAATAAGATCTTTCAGATATTTTCAAAGGAGAGGAGCTTAGAGTCCTGTAAAGACAAAATACAGTAAGCCTGGAATTTTCTAAATTAAAGCAAATAAAATCCTACAATAATAACAAGTTAAGATGTATGTGTAATACAACTATGCCCTCGAAAATCAGGGGGAAACTCTGTAAAGCCTCTTGCCAATGTCAGGAAACTAGGTATTGTCTAACAAATCCCCCTAGTAATTTTAAATAAAAATAAATACCGCTCACATCTTGGACTTCCAATATGACAATTTCTGAAGTAATAAACTTAAATTGCCAACAGAAATATCATGTTGTGTAGAAACCAGGATGTTAAGAGCATGCAAATGAGTCCCGCACACAGCAATTGAGCACACCACTAGATAAATGCCCTTTAATCAGTGTGGGTAAACAAGAGAAAAATGATATATGCCAACACTGAAATCCTGTTTCTGAAGACAGGCCCAGACAAAACATCTGGTTTTCATAGTCATTTCTGTTTCTACCTATTAGTATACTGCTATCTTGCGACAAATCTTCCCAGGTCTGCTTCTGTTAAAGAAAGATCACTCAAGAAAAAATAGTCACAGTGCATCACATTTCACGTTTCCTGTAACTCATCTCATCTAAACTCAAACAACGGAAACTTTAGTCTGTGTCTTACAGACAAAAAACAACAACAAACACACAAAAAGGACAAATTTCTACATAATTACCCCAGAATCATGATAACTACAGTGTTTAAAGAGATTTTACTGTATTATAGGAATTAATTTTCTCAAGTGCTTTGTGATGGGGAAGAGAACAGCCTCTCTGAATACAGTTGGTTCCCATGGCTTCTGGTATTTTCTTTAATCCCAATCTAAGTGTGGGCCTACTATACGCAAGGGACTCTGGAAGGATGTGAGGATTATAAATCGATCAGTAACTGCACAGAGTTCAGAAATGCGCAGGGAGAGTCAGAAACGTACACAAATAGATTATAAGGCAAAATTATGAAGCATCTATGGGAACAAAGAGATCAGTCTGTCTGCAATCTAGCACTCCTCATCCCACTGCTTCTTTTTAAAAAATTAGATACTCAAACTGTATGAAAAAGACACTCAGATCACGAAATGAACCTAAAAAAAAATTATAAAGTCAGATTTCTTGCTTTTCTGATCAAGTACTCACTCTATTGAGTAGGGTAGGGGAAGCCTTGTCAACATGTTAACAAAACTCCTTGAAGGAAGGGGCCTACCAATTCCTGCTTCTTCCCTTGTTATCCAGGAAGCTCTGGCGGCATTAATTAGTCCTTGACCTTGCTCTTTGTTTCCAAAATGTGGGGACTTCCCTTTAGCTTTTTCCTACCCTTTTCAAAAAATACATTAATTATCTTTAAGTTCCATTTTGAGACCTGGATTTCACAGAAAGGATACAAACACCACAACTGAAACTTTTATCTCTTACTTCAGAACCTCAAAATATTTTAAAATTTTGCTGCTACATAATCCATGGACATCATTGCACAACTGAGAATATCCACAGTCTCAGCAAACTGGCAAAAAGAGCACTGGATGTTCTTGGAAAGACAGCGATCTCAATTGGCTTCTTAAACTTGAGTTAAAAAAAGAAAGTAATATGAAAAAATGTAAAGGAACATGAGCAAATCAAATGCTGAGCTTCTAAGAACAAAGACTGTCATGCCAGGAAACCTAGTTACAAGGAGGCTATAAACCGAAGGTTAAAGCTAACCCTCTTGCTGCTGTTCAGACCACATCTGAAGGTGGGTGCAGGGAAGCAGTCATGCTTGAGCCTAGACACCTGCCTGAACTCCCCAGGTTTTATGAGATTACACCTAGTCTTAGTGTTCTGTGGAGTTAGCTGTGACTAAATCTCTTTAAAAATGCACTTTCTCGCTCTTTCCCTTACAGAAGAGAGACTTAGAGAAACAGCTTAAACATAGTCATGCCCTTACTCTCCAGTTGTGTTACAGGCAGAAAAGACTTCCTTGACCATGTTTCACAAAAACACATTTTAGGATGTGTTCAGTCACCCCATAGAGGTTAATGTTGCTAGGCTGAAAAATATAATTTGCATTACTGAAGTATGAAAATCATGTATAATTTGCTATACTGGTGCGATGGCTTTGAAGGAAGCCCAAGGAACAAACTAATTCCAATCATGAAGTTTCAACCCTGTTATTCAACAGATGATAAAGCAGGGTTCTCAACCACTGTGCACCGAGTTTTAATTAACACATGCAATACAGTTTTTCTAAGGCTAACTATGTATACCCTTGCAGTGAATAACAGGTGTCTAATGGACTGCTAAGGTGAGCAGCTTCTATGACTTAGGAAAGAGTAAGAGTTTCTATGTCTAAGAGGTAGTACTAAGTATAACGAAACATTACTGCACATGCCTAAAAAAGAGACTACATTAGGGAAATACGCAAGTAGGGTAAAGGGGGAAAAGAAGGATAATAAGGCAAGAGTGGGGACAGGAGCAGGTCACAGGACTAAATAGGGCGGTCAGGGTATCTCGTTGAGAAGATGAAGCCTGAGTGAAAACTTGAAGGAAATGAAGAACTGGTGGGAACGTAAAATGGTTCAGCTGCTGTGGAAAACAGTTTGGTGGTTCCTCAAAAACTTAAACATAGAATGACCAAATGACCTAGCAATTCCACTCCTAGGTATATACCAAACAGAACTGAAATGACATATTTAAACAAATACTGTACGTGAATGCTCAAGCAGCACTTTCACAGTAGTCGCCAGGCAGAAATAACCCAAATGTTCATGAATGAATAAATGGATAAACAAAATATGATAAATCCACAATGGAATATTATTTGCCCATAAAAAGGAATGAAGTACTAACGCATGCTACAATGTGGATGCACCTTGAAAACATTATGTGAAAGTCAAAGAAGCCAGACACGAAAGGTCACATGTTATATGATTCCATTTATATTAAATGTCCAGAACAGGTAAATCCATAGAGAGAGAAAGCAAATTAGTGGTTTCCAGGGGTGGGGAGGAGGTAGGGAGAGGAAGAAGTGGGAGGGAATGTTTAATGCATACATGGTCTCATCTAAGGGTGATGAAAATGTTTCAGAACTAGACAGAGGGGAAGGTTGCACACTGTGAATGTACTAAATACCACTGGATTGTAGATTGTACACTTTAAGCTTTAAAATGGTTAGTTTGATGTTATGTGAATTTTACCTCAATTAAAAAAAAACCCACAAGGTAAGGCAAAGATCCCTAAAGTGAGCACATGGCTGACCTGTTTTAGGAACAGAAGGGAGGCCAGGGTAACTAGCACAGATAGAGTAAGCAAAGAGGAGAGTGTAAAAAGAGAAGGCTGGAGAATTAACAGGAGAAAGCAGGGCCTCCTAGGTCACTTCTCAGGACTTGCCTTTACTCTTACTAAAGGGGGAGCCATTATAAGGTTTTGAGAAAAATGACACAATCTAATCTACATCGTAAAAGGATCATGCTGACTGCTCTGTTGAGAACAGACTGTAGCGGGCAAAGGTCAAAGCAGAGAAATCTACTCAGAGGCTCCTGCAAAAATCCAGGTAAGAGACAATGGTGGCTCGAGTGGTAGCAGTAACACTGTAGAATAAAAGTTTTCGAGTATTTAGCTGTGTAATTTTTCCAGCCCACCTCAAATATTAAGTAAAATGCCAATATATAAAACAGAGAAGCAAAATTTGTGTAAATGAAGTAAGGGTGAAGGCTGAGGGCTTGGCGTTCAGCCCTCTTGATCATCTGAGTCTACTTTGTGGTGGTCTCTAGCACTTTTTAAAACACAGTTTTAACTAGAGGGACATAAAAGAGATCAGTGGTTGTCAGGAGATGGGGGAGCGGGGGAGGAGCTGACTACAAAGGAGCATGGGGGGATTTTCGGGTGATAGAACTGTTCTCATCGTGACTGTGGTACTGATTAGACAAATGTGTTCATGTCTCAAAATTCATAGAACTATATACTAAAAGGGGAGAAACCTACTGTATGCATATAACTCAATAAAATAAAATTTAAAATACATAGTTTGAAAATGGCTACTTTTGGAACATACACTTCTCAAACATTCACCTCCCACCATCTAATATCCTCTGTATACTTCTTTGTCATCATCATTCAAAATCCACTCTTTCTCTTATCTTTCCTTTTCCTATCAATATTACCCCATCGATATTACAATCACCAGGTTTGAAATTTCTGATTTATCCTGGACTTCTCCCTTGCCCCCAACTCAACTGTCATCTCTACCTCTAAAATGTTTACTATGTTTGTCCCTACTTCCTCACTGGGTGAGTCCTAATTCCTGCCTTGATTACTGAGGCCACCTAACTGATCTCTTAACAGCCTAAAATCTTTCCTCCTTCTAATACATCCTGAATGGTGTTGCTACTATTACATTAACTCAGAACTTCTTTTCAAAAACCTTTGATGGTTCATTAAAGAATAAAGTCCAAATTCTTCTGTGCTGTGTCCAAAGTATCTTAGAATCAAATTAAGAAATACTTTATTGTAGGAGCCTCCCTAGCAGGTTCGATCCCTGGTCAGAGAACTAAGATCCCACATGCCACTCATAGCGGCAAAAAAAAAGAAAAAAAAAAAGAAAGAATTTGTTGTTATGTGAGAACTCTGCTGCCCTGCTGGTTAAGATCCTCATCCAATTTCCCCACTTGATTTTCTGCTCCTCTCTTTCATTTAACCTGTATTCTGGTTGATTTGGGTTATAAACCAATTCCCAAGCCTGTCCTATATTCTACAAGACCTTTGCATTCACTGACTGCTTCTGCTGCTTTTAATGCCCAGTCTTCCTCTCACCTCTACTTTCTGAAATAATTTCTCCCATCCCTATGCTTGGAAATATACTATATGCCTCTCCCGTTATACTCAACAGATTCCATCTTAGACTATTCTTTCTATAGTATTCTTTCTATTCTTTCTTTCTTAGACTATTCTTTCATAGTCTATAGACTATGGACCTTAATCTCATACAATCCCAAGGGCAGAGATCATATCCTATTCATCCCGGAATCCCTCCCATGAAACCCACAACAGTATCTCGCACTTAAGTGTTCACTTAAATACCTGCTGAGTTTAACCAATTAAACGTACAGTGTTAGCTTTAAGGCAAAATCTTGTCATGTGAAAGCCACACTGTCATAAACAAGTAATCACAGAAAGTTATGATGTGTAAAATCACAATGTTAGAAAACGTTTTTTAGTAGGCACGGCTAAACACAAACACAAGTTGTTGAGAAGACAGTTATTTGAAATTTTACAGAACATGTCCAAAATGTTCTGGCTGGGAAATGTTTCATTCCAGATTAAAAACACAGTGACTGACAAGGCGAAATTTTAAAGCGGGTATTATAAACTTTGTATTTTGAAATTTCCTAACGAAACTTTTTAATTTGTATCATACAAGTTCTAATGACATATACGTGAAATACTCGGTCAACAGAAATATCCTGCTTAGAAACACAATTCATAAATGTAGCGGGAATGTCAAAAGACAGAATGAAAAAGGAGATGTTGTTTCCTCACTGATGCATGTTTTTCTTGAAGGAACTACATGGCTACCTAATTAGATAATTTATGTTCAGAATATATTGCCCAGAAATTTGGTAATGTTTTCTACCTCTTGAGTGATCTTAACAAATACAATTATTCATTTATAAGAAAATACCCATTTTAACAGCACTTCAATAAATAATTTAAATCAAGTAAGACAAGCTTTGGTGAGGCTGTTTGACTGTAAAACTAGAATGGGATAAGGTAGAGCAGCACATAAAAATCAACAGGTAAAGTGTTTGTTATTGATTTTAAAACTGCAATCTCACAAAGTAAGGCATATTGATGTTAACCAGATGTATATATTATTATCAAAAGAATAAAAGTATTTAACTTCAGTTGCTACGCGGACACACCAATACTGAGCCACTACATTTGGTCTGTGACATACACACACTCCTCCCACATTCCCAGAAGAAAAACCATTTGTACTTAGTGTCAGAGACCCCCAAAGCCACTCAATGTCCCACTGTTTATAAATAAGAAATCATAGGCTTCAGTTGTCTGTCAATAGTAATCTTGTTTGCACAGTATAAATTTTCTATTATTCCTGTCCCCTGACAAATAGTGACTGGGAGACAAGAAGGGAGGGCTTATAGAGGACACATTTTTAAAGTAAAATGACACTCATCACTTTGTAGGTGCTTTCTGGACATTTAAAACTCTCTCTCTCCTTCCACCCTCCCTCCGTCCCCCCCTCATTCTCTCTCCAGCTTAGTCTATCTCTCTCTTCCCCTCTCCCCCCACTCCCCCTTCCCATGAGGATAACATTAGCTTGAAAGCTGACAATTCAATCACATCTCAAGCAACCATTTACTCTGTTATTTAATAGGAAGGGGGAAAACGCTGTTACCATAACAACTCACATCACATGGTAATTATGGAGTTTCTAAAATACAGCAAACAATACTTTTCACAGTGTTTTCTAAGGGGAATGTGTAATAAGCACAGATACCACTTCTCACAATTATTATTCAAAATTTTCATCTAATTGTTTCATATTGCATGAATGCTAACATACTCCATGTTTTTCATAAGAAATATGTTTTTAAATAAAGAAGGAACTGAAAGAAAAGGGCAAATGATGGGTTATATCACATGTACTTTTGGGTATCTAGGGAAAAAATGTAAAGAAGGCAGAAGAAAAAAATTAATTTATAAGGCAAAACAAAACAAATGATGATCAATTTCAAAAGAAAGAAAGAAGAAAAAAGATTTCATTCAGAGTAGTACTGCCAATAAGCCTGATAAAGGCTTCTCTGACATAAAAATGAAAAAGAGCTCATTACCTAATGCTGAGGCATAAATATGGTTGGGTAGCAGCAGGATCAGGAAAATTTGCATGTGCCCAAAGATGGAGGAAATAATGAAGCAAGGCTGCCATTCTCATCCAGGGACAAATAAGTATCATCCAATTTAGGTGAGAGTATCATGTCAGAGTTAGAAGTGCCAAAGGATGACAAGACAGTCAGCAACTTTCAGGGAAAGAAACTGTCATTCACCTTCAGCTTCCTCATCAACAGGAGCCAAGTTAGTCTCAGGATGAGAAGTAGTTATAAATCAGGGCAGAAGGGCTTCCCTGGTGGCGCAGTGGTTGAGAGTCCGCCTGCCGATGCAGGGGACACGGGTTTGTGCCCCCGTCCGGGAAGATCCCACATGCCACGGAGCGGCTGGGCCCGTGAGCCATGGCCGCTGAGCCTGCGCGTCCAGAGCCTGTGCTCCGCAACGGGAGAGGCCACAACAGTGAGAGGCCCGCGTACCGCAAAAAAAAAAAAAAAAAAAATCAGGGCAGAAGAGGACAGTCACTTGAGCTTGGAGAAGCCCTAGTAGAGCTGAAATGACCCCTGGTTGTCCCCTGTTCAAAGGAGCAAAGAGAGAACGGGCACTTCAGTTTTAGAGAAATCTAAACAGGACAGTGATTATACAGAACTGCTCCTGGTAGGTCAGGTCAAACCCAAATCAGACTTAGATCTGTGATCCTTCCGAAAGTATAACGTGGGAGAGTTTAACTTTAAGAAAAGTCAATGAAAAACAAAAACAGTTTTTAGGAAGAAGGGGATATAATACTTTCCAAAAGAATTCATCACAGATTAAATAGCTAGTTCTCCATGACACTGAAAATACTTGATTTAACTAACACAGTTATTGAGAAATATTGACAATTACATAAAGCAAAATACACTTCAAAATATGAAGAGCAGAGCACTGGGACATTCAAAACCAAGTTCTTTTATCCATCCATTCACGCACTCACCCATCTATAGTTGTATGCATTAGGGCCATAGAATATCCTATAGGTATATGTAACCTTTGGCAGAGAGGGGAGGCTAAACCATATAAATGAATAACAACACCAACAGTATATAATAGCTTGTTCAAATGACAATAACGTCACTTCTTAGTAAGACCTCAACAATTATTAGATTGACCATCAATTTAATAGCAACATTTCTGGAAAAAGGAAACGATCCCACTAAATGCACGTATAAAGTATAGGACACATCCAAGTTTCAATAGGATTAAAATCACTTACAAAGTGTCTACTATGTGCCAGGAATACTAAGCACTGGAACAACACATGACCAAAACAAACTCCCTGATTTTATAAAATTTACACTTTAAAATAGGAGAGAGACACGCTAATTGTCATGTATGCTGTGCCACCCAAATCCCCACTTCAGGATTAGTAGGGATAGATGGATAGATAAATACCTTCACGTATTAAATAAACTGAATTCATAGTTACAAACATTCCTAAAGAAAACTCCAAGCCCAGAATTTTCACTAGAAAATTCTACTGCCCATTTTAGGAAAAATTATTTATTAGGATAGCATTATCCTGATAACACATCAGGCAAAGGTATTACAAGGAAACTATAGAACCATACCCTTCCTAGGTGCAAAGATGCAAAAATCCTTAACAAAATATTATTAGCAAATCAAATTCAGCAATAAATAAATAGAATACTTCATTATAATCAAGTGAGTTTATCCTAGGAATGCAGATTTGGTTCACATTAGAAAATCAATCAAAATAATTCATCATATGGGGCTTCCCTGGTGACTCAGTGGTTGAGAGTCTGCCTGCCGATGCAGGGGACACGGGTTCATGCCCCAGTCCAGGAAGATCCCACATGCCGCGGCAGGCTGGGCCCGTGAGCCATGGCCACTGAACCTGCGTGTCTGGAGCCTGTGCTCCGCAACGGGAGAGGCCACAACAGTGAGAGGCCTGCATACCACAAAAATAATAGTAATAAAATAAATCATCATATCAACAAACCAAAAAGGTATACAATCATTTCAATAAATGTAGGGAAAAAATATTTGACAAAATTAAACATCTATTTGTAATAAACACCCTTAGCAATTTAGGAATAAAAGGAAACTTCATCAACCTAACACAGGATATCTACAAAATCTCTACACTAAAATAAACTAAATATAACATCATATTTAATATTAAGACACTGAATGCTTCCCAAGACTGTTAACAAGATAAGAATTTCTGCTCTCACCACTGCTATTCAACCACACCAAAGGGTCCTACACAGTGCAATCAGGCAAGAAAAAGAAATCAAAGGCATACAGATCCAAGAGAAAAACAGTATGACAATCTATATTCATAGGCAACATTACAATGAAAAACAAAAAGAATCTACAAAAAAGCTACAAGAAAATGTAAGTGGGTTTAGTAAGGCCATAAAAAAGTATCAATAACATGTTTATATTCTAGCAATGAGCAGTTGGAAATTAAGACAAACCAAAAAACAGTCTAATCGCACTAGCATAAAAATACTTAGGGATATGCAATACTTATTAAATTTAACAAAATATGTGCAAGATTTGTAGTAAGAAAACAATAAAACATGATCTAAGATAATAGAGAAATATACCTTGTGTATGGGTTGAAAACTTAATATTATTAAGATGTCAATTCTCTCCCAAATTGATCTACAAATTCAATTTGCATTTCTACCAAAATTACAGCAGACTTTTTTTGTAGCTTCTCAAAGCTGATTTAAAATTTATGTGGAGGGCTTCCCTGGTGGCACAGTGGTTAAGAATCCGCCTGCCAATGCAGGGGACACGTGTTCGAGCCCTGGTCCGGGAAGACCTCACATGCCATGGAACAACTAAGCCCATGCATCACAACTACTGAGCCTGAGCTCTAGAGCCCGCACACCACAACTACTGAAGCCCGCGCGCCACAACTACTGAGCCTGTGCTCCACAACTACTGAAGCCCATGTGCCTAGAGCCCATGCTCTGTAACAAGAGAAGCCACTGCAATGAGAAGCCCACACACCGCCAACGAAGAGTAGCGCCCGATCGCGCAACTAAGGAAAGCCCGTGCGCAGCAATGAAGACCCAACACAGCCATAAATAAATAAATAAATAAAATTTATGTGGAAAAGCAAAGGGCTTAAGACAGCCAAATTTAAACCAAAATTGGAAGATTCATATTACTTGATTTCAAGACTTATTATAAAGCAACAGTAGTGAAACTGTGTGGTTTTGATGAAAGTCTACACACTTAGAACAATGAAACAAAATTAAGTACAGAAATAGACCCATACATATATGGACAAATGATTTTTTTTTTTTTTTTTTTTTTTTGTGGTACGCGGGCCTCTCACTATTGTGGCCTCTCCCATTGCAGAGCACAGGCTCCGGATGCGCAGGCTCAGCGGCCATGGCTCACGGGCCTAGCCGCTCCGTGGCATGTGGGATCTTCCTGGACCCGGGCACGAACCCGTGTCCCCTGCATTGGCAGGTGGGCTCTCAACCACTGCACCACCAGGGAAGCCCGACAAATGATTTTTTGACAAAGGTGCCTCGGTGAAGAAAGGATGGTATACTCAACAAGTATAACTCATACTTTATGAAAAATTAACTCAAATAATCATAGGCTAAAATGTAAATCTTAAACCATAAAGCTTCTTCTACAAGAAAACTCAGGCGATCCATCAAGTGATCAATGGATAAACTATATATGATATATTCATACAATGGAATATTATTCAGCTGTAAAAAGGAATGAACTGCTGATACATACTATAGTACATATAAATCTTGAAAACATTATACTAAGTAAAAAAACCCATACCAAAAAACCCACATATTGCATGATCCCATTTATATAAAATGTCTAAAACTGGCAAAACTACACAGAAAGAAAGTGGATTCGTGGTTGCTGAAGGCTGGGATGTGAGGAAAATGGAGAGTGACTGCTAATGGGTACAGAGTTTCTTTTCATTATGATGAAAATATTCTAAAATTGATTGTGGTGATGGCTATGCAACTCTGTGCATATACTAAAACCACTGACTTGCACACATTAAATGAGTGAATTTTACGGTACATAAATTATACCTCATTTTTTTTTAATTAAAAAAAAAGAGAACACGGGGGAAAAAAAAGCAGAAAAACTTTGAGACTTGGGGTAGGACAAAAAGCAAGAACCATAAAAAAAACTTGAGAAATTCTTCAAAACTAAAGATCTTCTCTTCAAAAGACAAATGAAAAAAAAAAAAAAAAGACAAATGAAAAGTTACAGAGTAGGTAAAAACATGTGCAAAACACATTTCTAATTTAAAAAACATCCAGAATATATAAAGAACTCTCATTTGAAAACAAAAAACCTGGATTAAAAATGGGCAAAAGAACAGAACACTCTATGGAAGAAAAAATATGAATGGTGAATAAATACATGAAAAGATGTTCAACATCAGCAGTCATTAAAAAAAAACACGAATTAAAAACCACAAAAGGGAAACCACTAACCACTATGAGAACTGCTAAATTTAAAAAGCTGACCATATTGAGCACTGGCAAGGAAGGCAGAGCAACCAGAACTCCCTTACATTGCCGGTGGGCACTCAAAATGGGACAGTCACTAGAAAAACAGTCGGGTAGTTTCTTACATTCACTCACCAAAAGACCTAGCAATCCCATTCTTAGGTAGTTATTTACTCAAAAGAAATGAAAACAGATGTCCACACATACACCTGTATGATAATGTTTATAGCCGCTTTAGTCATAATCTGGAAAAAGTAGAAACAACCCAAAGGTCCATCAATGGGTAAATTAATACACAGATTGAAATAATGACGACAGGCTTTTTAAAAATAAAAAGACTCAGAACAGAGCAGTGATGGGAACCTAAGCAAAGTCTGAAGAAACTTCAGCTGGAAAAATACCAAAGGGACTGCTACAAAAGAAACACTAGAAGAAAGGAGGAGAGTTAGGAAATACTAGAGTCATCCTGGAAAAAACCAAAGGTATTTTAAAATTGTTCTCTGATTGCCCTGGGATGGTACAAGGTAGTTCAAGAACTGGGTAATCATACTTCCTGGGTTCAATTTCCAGGCTCCTCTACTTACCTGTGTCATGCACATTAACAGTACCAACCTCATAGTGTGAATATAGAGATTAAATGAATTAATATATGCATGGCAAATTTTGAAGCATCTGAGCTGGTTATTAGCTATTATTATTGCAATTGTTATACCTATTAACTAGCTCTTAAAATTCTTATTATTTGTTGTCAGATAGTCTGAGAAACTGCATGGCTCATTCTCTATCTCTTTTTTTAAAAAATGGATTATAGTAAGCAGAAAATGAATCCAAACAAAATCCTACCATAGATTTGGCAGAATTCTGTCTAATGTGTCTTCCAATTGACTCCTAAAATTATGATCTTTTCTCATCTCTTGAAATTTTCTAGGCATTCTAAAATACAAGCAACAAGTATCATAACCCAAATATTTTCTCTGTTCACATCTAAGGTACACCTCATAAGTTCTGATTCCATTTTCTGAATTTATTAGGTGTCTTCTGCTACCTCCACATTAACACTTTTTTTGTTTCTTTTCTGATGGTACTTTTAAAGTTAGGCTTCCATTAATACTTAACAATTTGGTTACCCACGTTAAGTCCACAGCTTTAAAACCCAAAAAGGTACCAAATCTCTCTCTTCTCCATACCAACAAATAATATGCTAGGGAGAACAAATCTAGAAATTACCTATGCTTTTTCCTCTTTTATGAAATTAAACCTCTCTTCTTCCCAGAGAAACACTGCTCTCCCCAGATCTTTCTTCCCTCCTTAGTTAAATAAAGACATTGTGTTAGACAAAAAAGGTTCTGAACCAAATATTTACATAATTTCAATTCTAACTAAATATATAAAACTAATATGGGTGGCTAGGATAGAGGTGGGTCTATAAAATCTGGCTATGCTGGGACTTCCCTGGCAGTCCAGTGGTTAAGACTCTGCACTTCCACTGTAGCGGGCACGGCTTCAATCCCTGGTCAGGGAACTAAGATCCCTCATGCCATGCATGTGCACAGCCAAAAAACAAATAAACAAAAAACCTGGCTATGCTAATTGGTGGCAATTGGTATGACACAGAATATAATCAAATCAAGTTAGTGATGCCAAGATTTATAAATTATGTCTCAAAATAAGATTTAATACAAACATACTGTAGCAGCACTATTTTTACCTCATATCCTTTAAAATTTTTACAATTTATATATTTTCATTTATAATTTGTATATAACTTATGTTTAAATTATGTAAAATAAACCTCTTTGCTGTGATATTTTGTTTTGTTATTCATTCATACATTTTAATTTATATATAACTGAATGAGTAACTGTCATAAAATTTTAAAAAACAACAAAAAAACAAATTTCCCAAGTGCTTTACAACTTCCCTCTTCCCTCTCGTATTGCTACCATCTGCAACGATCAGATTTCAAGCAAAAAATAACGTAACTTTATTTTAAAAGGGTGGTCTAAAAGAAAAATTAAATAAACACTAAAACCATAGGTTGTTTGTTTTTTTTCCCCCTAAACTCTATTATTTACTGTTAATTCCCAAAATATAAACACTGGTGCTGTACATACTTTCAAAGGATCACAATTAAGAAAGAGGCAAAATTACTTCTTTAAATAATAAATTGGTATTTATTCTGAAATATGGAAGTTAAATACTGATGAAATAAATCAAATTCCAAGATACTACTCCTTAATAGGCTGAACAGTGGGGAAGCATGCCAGTTTCTTTGAGAAATACCTCAAAATATTTTAGTATTCAGTTGGCTCAACTATTCTGGTTGTCTTTAAAAGCCACTTAAATTAATTATGATAAAGAGAAAAATAATTCCCAAACACACACTAAATCTCATGGGCATAAAGTGAAGGAGGGAAACCCCAAAACATATATAAGCAAGAAGAACCTGTTACAGAGCATGGGAAGGCACCTACCTCATGCACTAGAGCGAGTGAAGTCTGCTTGAAACTTCGCCCTCTATTGGCCATCAGTCTATTCAATGGTTTGCCATCTTTACTCTGATACATTGAAATATCATAACAAAACAGCATACCACCTTAAAAAAAAAAAAAAAATTGCTTATGGCAAAACTCATTAATTAGGGCCTCAGTAATCCATATTCAATCAATCTGTATAGAGAGATTTAGAAATTAAAAGAATATGCTAAACAAATTATGATTTTTAACTGTGAATAAAAAATAGAGCTATAAGAAGTTACCATATTGAAACGATCACTTACTGACAAGCCTTATTCATTTGTAAATAAATGAGAAAATTTCAAATCATGTCTTATTTTAAATTTTGTGAACTGTTACTTCTAGAAATTCTATTAAGCTTTTCTTTAAAAACAAATTTCAATGAAAGAGAAATGCTTGTGCATGTCAGTCTTTGTGAACTCCTGAATAATATGGGTTCCTTTAGTTTCTACCCATAAGTGGACTAGTTTTCCTTCATACCTGCACTCACATACATTCACTCTCCCTCTTTTCCTCCCTTTTCTAACATACTTTTGGGGGAATTTTTGCAACTATGTTCATGGAAGAGACTGGCCTTTACTATTCTCTTCTTCTACTTGGTGTCAAGATTATGCTGATCTCAATCAAGAGTGTTCTCTTCTTTTTTTTTTTCTTGGTTGAAGTTTATAAAGACCACTGTTATTTCTCCCTTAAGTTTTTTGAGGACTTCACCAGGGAAGCCATCTGCACCTAGGTTTTCTTTGTGGGAAGGTTGCTACAGATTCAATTTCTTTAATACATATCAAACTATTCATATAGTCTATTTCTCCTTCTGTCAGTTTTGCAAAGTTTTATATTTTGACAAATTTCTACATCTCATCTAAACTGTGAAATTCATTGGCTAAAAGTTCTTCAAAATATTCTTTAATGTTTTGAATGCTGTAGGGCCTGAAGTGATGTCTCCTTTGTTGTTCCTGATACAGGTGATCTATATTTCTCTATTTTTTTGTCCAGCCTTACAACAGCTTTATCAATTTTCTTAAACTTTTTTTTAAACTAGCAGCGTTTTTTATTTATTTATTTATTTATAATTTTTATTTATTTTTGGCTGCGTTGGGTCTTTGTTGCTGTGCGTGGGCTTTCTCTTGTGGTGAGCGGGGGCTACTCTTCGTTGTGGTGCATGGGCTTCTCATTTCAGTGGCTTCTCTTATTGTGGAGCAAGGACTCTAGGAGCAAAGGCTTCAGTACTTGCAGCACGCGGGCTCAGTAGTTGTGGCACGTGGGCTCTAGGGCCCGTGGGCTTCAGTACTTGTGGCGCACAGGCTCAGCAGTCATGGCTCGCAGGCTCTAGAGCGCAGGCTCAGTAGTTGTGGTGCACGGGCTTAGTTGCTCCGTGGCGTGTGGGGTCTTCCCAGACCAGGGATGGAACCTGTGTCCCCTGCACTGACAGGCAGATTCTTAACCACTTCACCACCAAGGAAGTCCTCATTAAACTTTTCAAAGAATCACCTTTGGCTTTGCTTATTTTCTTTATTTCCTGTGTTTCCTATTGCACTGATTTTTAATCCTATCTTTATTATTCCTTCCTTTATCATTTCTTTAAGTTTAATTTGCTGTTCTTCTCCAAGTTTCTTGAAATAGAAGCTTAAACTATAATTGTTTTCCTTTCTTCTTTTTTCAGTATATGCATTAAGGGTACAAATTTCCTACTAACACTGTTGTTGTTTTTTTACAGGTAAAGCAGATAATTTTTAATGAAATGGAAATTATAAGACTTCAAAAGATTTTTTTTTCCCACTACCACCACCACCAACCCTCGCTTTCCCTCCTTGGTGTCCATATGTTTGTTCTCTACTTCTGTCTCTATTTCTGCCTTGCAAACTGGTTCATCTGTGCCATTTTTCTAGATTCCACATATATGCGTTAATATACGATATTTGTTTTTCTCTTTCTTACTTCACTCTGTATGACAGTCTCTAGGTCCATCCATGTCTATACAAATGACCCAATTTCGTTCCTTTTTATGGCTGAGTAATATTCCATTGTATATATGTACCACATCTTCTTTATCCATTCATCTGTCGATGGACATTTAGGTTGCTTCCATGACCTGGCTATTGTAAACAGTGCTGCAATGAACATTGGGGTGTATGTATCTTTTTGAATTATGGTTTTCTCTGGGTGTATGCCCAGTGGTGGGATTGCTAGGTCATACGGTAATTCTATTTTTAAGGGGTTTTTTTTTTGGTGTTTTTTTTTTTTTTTTTTTTTTGCAGTACGCGGGCCTCTCACTGTTGTGGCCTCTCCCATTGCGGAGCGCAGGCTCAGCGGCCATGGCTCACAGGCCTAGCTGCTCCACAGCATGTGGGATCTTCCTGGACCAGGGCACGAACCCATGTCCCCTGCATCAGCAGGCAGACTCTCAACCACTGCACCACCAGGGAAGCCCCCTCCAGTTCCATTTTTTTCCCTCAAGATTGCTTTGGCTTTTCGGGGTCTTTTGTGTCTCCATACAAATTTTAAGATTTTTTGTTCTAGTTCTGTAAAAAATGCCATTAGTAATTTGATAGGGATTGCGTTGAATCTGTAGATTGCTTTGGGTAGTAGAGTCATTTTCACAATATTGATTCTTCCAATCCAAGAACATGGTATATTTCTCCATTTGTTTGTGTCATCTTTGATTTCTTTCATCTGTGTCTTATAGTTTTCTGAGTACAGGTGTTTTACCTCCTTCAGTAGGTTTATTCCTACATATTTTATTCTTTTTGTTGTAATGGTGAATGGGATTGTTTCCTTAATTTCTCTTTCTAATCTTTCGCTGTTAGTGTGTAGGAATGCTAGAGATTTCTGTTCATTAATTTTGTAACCTGCAACTTTACTGAATTCATTGATTAGTTCTAGTAGTTTTCTGGTGGCATCCTTAGGATTATCTATGTACAGTACATGTCATCTGCAAACAGTGACAGTTTTACTACTTCTTTTCCAATTTGTATTCCTGTTATTTCTTTTTCTTCTCTGATTGCCGTGGCTAGGACTTCCAAAACTATGTTGAACAACAGTGACAAGAGTGGACATCCTTGTTGTGTTCCTAATCTTAGAGGAAATGTTTTCAGTTTTTCACCATTGAGAATGATGTTTGCTGTGGGTTTGCTGTATATGTCCTTTATTATGTTCAGGTAGGTTCCCTCCATGCCCACTTTCTGGAGAGTTTTTATCACCTATTAACACGATTTTAGCTGCATCCCACAAGTTGTAATTTGGCATATTTTCATTATCATTCAGTTCAAAATATTTTTTGATTTTTTTCTTTGATCCATGGATGATTTATAAGTGTACTGTTCCATTTCCAGGCGAGTGGAGAAATTCCAGTTATCTTTTTGTTATTTAGTTTAGCTTAATCCCATTGTTATCAGAGGACAGACTCAATGACTTCAATATTTTGAAATTTGTTGAAATGTATGGTCTGCTATATGACCATTTTGATAAGTTTCCAATGTACAGTTAAAGAGCATACAAATTCTATCACTATAAGATACAATGTTCCATATGTCACTTAAGTAAAGTTTGTTCATAGTATTATTCATATATTTTGTGAACCTGATTTTTTTGTCTGCTTGTTCATCATACCATTGAAAAAGCTGTTTAAGAGTTTTCCGCTATTATTGTGGATTTGTCTATTTAGTTAGTTCTGCTAATTTTTTTTGGGGGGGGGCGGTTTGCGGGCCTCTCACTGTCGTGGCCTCTCCCATTGTGGAGCACAGGCTCTGGACGCGCAGGCTCAGTGGGATCTTCCCGGACCGGGGCACGAACCCGTGTCCCCTGCATCAGCAGGCGGACTCTCAACCACTGCGCCACCAGGGAAGCCCAGTTCTGCTAATTTTTGTCATATAGTTTGAAACTCTGTTATTTTGGCACATTGATTAGAATTGTGATACTTTTCTAATGGACTGACTTCTTTATCTCCATGAAATATTCCCTTCATTTCCAGCTTCTTCCTTTTTCATATGTCTAGCACTTTTTCACTGGACAGTATATGAAAGAACCACAGAAAGTCTAAATGATATTATTATTTTTTTAATCAGAGGATTTTCTCCTCTGCTAGGCAGACAGAGTGAAGAACAGATTATCTCAGGTGAATGAGGGATTTAACTGAGTTAGGCTTGACTATAGCTTTGGTAAATCTCAGTCTACCTCTGTTTCAACCCTGTTCCTAAGGCATGCCTCCTCAAGATTTTCAACTGACAGTCTAATCAGTCTTTGACTCTTCAATACAGAAAGATTATGGGAGATTCAGAGATTTGTATCTGTCCTCAGAAGTTTTCAGCTTAGCTTTTAACTTCCCACAAAGCTGCAAAATTTGACAAATATCTTAAGGGAGAAACAGGCTGTGTGTTTGAAGGGTCTCAAGTCCCCAGTCTTGTCACTCAGGTTACCACATAAATGTCATGATCTCTGTTGGCTTCTCTGCCTCCTGCAACAGCCTCTTGTTAAGGTCAAGCCTGAATTTCAGCCTCTATCTGAGGCCAACATTAGTAAGTGCATCCAGGTGAAAAGAGCTGTAGATCTCAGTATCAGTTCACTACTTGTGTGCTTTGTTTTCAGGCCCATTCTCCTAGCCAGTCTTTGTTTCCTAAGCAACCCAAGACTGGAGATTTCACTGCCTCTCAGAAGCATCAGCCTAGTTCTTTAACTTTCAGTGCAAACTCAAAAGTCACCAAATTGCTTATGAGGAAGATTACCAGTTTGTCACCTGTATTAGAATCTTCAGAGAAACATAACCAACAGGATATATATAGGTACAGATATGTAGATAAGCAAGAGGAGATTTATTATGGGAATTGACTCCCAAGATTTTTGAGGCTGAGAAGTCCCATGATCTGCTGTCTGCAAACTAGAGAACCAGGAAAGCCTCTGGTGCAATTCAGTCTGAGTCAGAAAACCCAAGAACCAGGAGCACCAATGTCCAAAGGCAGGAGAAGATGGATCTCCCAGCTCAAGCAAAGAGAGCAAATTCACCCTTCCTCTACCTTTTTGTTCTATTCAGGTCTTCAATGGATTGGATGTTGCCCACCCACACTGCTCAGGGTGATCTTCTTTACTCAGTCTACTGATCCAAACGCTAACCTCTTCTGGAAACACACTCAGAAATAATACTTACCAGTTATCTGAGCATCACTTAGCCCAATGAAGATGACACATAAAATTAATCATCACGTCAGCCTAGTCCCATGAAACCACTAAAAGCTTTACTGGTTTCTCTATCCTCCAACAGGCCTCTTCCTGGGCCAATACACAATCCCAGCCCACAACCAGAATCAGTGAATATCTCCCATGGGGTAGGGGCTGGGGCGTGGGACAGGTCCATAGGGAACAATCTAAAATGTTCTCTCCATTCCATAACTTCAGTCTATTCTTTGTTTTATCTATGTCTTTGTTTCTACAGTTCTCTGATGGCTTTAAAATGTGATTCATTTTTGTAATTTATCCAGCTGTGTCTAGACGTTAGCAGCAGCAGCAATGCCTTTCCATGCCCTATTACACCCTACTTGGAAGAGAAACTTAAATCATCACATTAAAATCCTGTACCGTGATACTATGTATTGTGCTTACCCGCAAGGCCAGGTTTCAAACCCGGCTGCTTGTTTGTTTCATACATTTTCAACATAAAATTGGGGATTCCTGCTACAGTCTTTCCTTGATCTAAGCGGGCACCTCCTTTTAATGCAGAGTGATACACCCCACGGGGCATATTCACCATTTCTTGCTTCACAAGTGATGTAAAAAATTCCTCCAAAGCTGAAAGAAATAAAAGGAGACCAAAAGTAGAGTGAATATAGTATGCTAGAAGAGAAACATTCATTCTTAACTCATACACACACACACCACCAACAACAACTTAGCTATATTTCATGTCAAATTTCACAAAGTAAAAACAATTCTTGATGCCCAGCCCTTTTGTAGTCTTCCCCAAACTAGAATATGGCACCCAGTAACTCAAGCTTAAAAACTTAGTCATTCTTAACTCCTCTCTTTCTCACACTCCTTATATGCAGCAAGTCGTTTCAGATCTACCTTTAAAAATATATCTCAAATCCATCAGTTTCTCTCCATTTTCACTGCTACTTGCCCAGTCATTATCTTCTCTCTTCCTCATCTGGATAAATTTAAAAACTAGTTCTTGGTTTCTTCTTCTCATGACCACTCCTCTAAACCATCCTCTACCCAGAAAGAAGCTAGAGTTTTATGACATTTCCTTCCCTAACATCTTTCAATGCTTTTTCACTGTACATAGAATAACGTCAAGACGTCTGACAATGATCAAGGCCTTCTATGACCTAGCCCCTGACTCACCCCGTGACCTCACCTCTACCACCCACCTTCCTTCCTAGCTGTGTTAAAGACACACTTCCACAAGGCCTTTTTTTCCACTCCTCAATAACACAAAGTTCATATCTAAGTCAAGGCCACTGCACTTGCCATTTCTTCCACCTGGAACACACTAATCCCCAATGCCCACATGACTGGCGCCTTCCTGTCATTTAGATATTTTCAGAGAGGCCCTTTATGACTATCCACCATTCTGCGGTAATATCAGTACACGTATTTTAAAAAATTAATTCATTATTTCTTTGTTTGTGTTCCTTCTAATTAAGCCCAAGCTCTTTATTGCTTGACATCTTCACTTATTATAAGGTAATGCAGTAATGTGGGATCAGAAGACAATAGGGTATCCAAACAAAATACCTGGTTAGCACTATAGGTTTATATTCAAGTGTTATTTTCCTAAGGACCACTAGAGGTTGCCCAATGCAGAAACAAAAACAACAAAAATTAAAGCTAAACAAATCATATGGAAAACAAAAAAGGAAACCACCACAGGTGCCTCTTATTATAGGAACAAAAAGCAAGAGTCTGTCTACCTAAACTAGAATTTCATTCTGAATAGGTCTAAAAGTTTCCTTTAAATGACCACGATTAAATTAAAGGCAGAAGTACTCACTGGAACATGTATTATGTACCCAGTTCTGTCATTCCTATATAGAACTTTCCTAGGTGCAACAAAGCTTCTCCATTCAAAGCCCAGAGAACACCTGTGTAGTATGTTTTCTATTTACCCCTCCAGATCCACACTCTCAACCCTACTCTGTGCCCCGGAAGAATAACCTTTCACAACTGCATCATCAGACTCCCTTGTCCTCTGGCTTTTAGTTGGCTTCATCCAATGGGAGACACCGGCAGGAGATCACAGGGTGCAAACAGAGGTGAGAGCATGTAATCCCCAGACACCCTCCTGCAGGACTGCCCCAGGTGGTCTGCATCCCTCTTTTGAAGGGCCTTGCTCCCCTTAGGAGCTTCTTATGACACAGAAGCTCTCTCTTATTCTCCTAACTGCTCCCTTCCCTTACCTCTTCAGGCTGAGGGACATTAACCATTCTTAGATGACTCACCATTGCTTGTGAATTTCCTTTAACCTTGACAACACACCTTTAAGCAGTCCCTTTATTAAACTCTCAATTACTCTCTCTGAATTTCCTGCGAAGACCCTGATCAACACATCATCTAAATGAAAAGTGTGAGTAATATCCAACTGCAGGTCATACATTTCAATTCCTGTATGTACATGCACATGTACGACTGCTTCAAGCTTGGGAGGAGTATAGACTTTTCAGAATGGACCTAAGAATCATGCACTTGTGAGGAAAGAATTTCATGCTTCCTCAGAAGACACCCTATTCTGGTAAAAGCTGATACACGTCAAGAGATAAGTACACATCTACACGAAGACTAACCCAGGAATGAAAATTTGTCTACTTGTCAAGCTCTTCAGAGAATTAAGGATTATCAAATAATTCCAGCCCTGAGAGTAGTTTAAATGAAAGTAAAATACCACGAATGCAAAACCCCAAGAGGACTTTGAACTCTAAGGTTATTCTGGGATACAGGAGGAACTTTGGATAACTGATGGCTTTTTTCTTCCTTGGGCTTACTATTAACCGCAGGGGAGGTCCTAGACTCTGAAGAGCCTTCAGGTAGGAAGTGGGGACGATCAGGAGAAAGAAAAAGGGAACAAGTCCTTAAGGCTTGTTCTGGACATCAGGAGAAAAGAAAAGGTGGACTCTGTCTAAGTTGTACCGTTCAGTTTTCTCTAATGAAAGGAGGCAGGAATTTGGGACAGGAGCTTTGTCTAGCAAGAAGTACTACTATATACTTGGCTGAATTCCTCAGGAATCTCCATGTGGGATGAAACCAAGGATAAAAACTTCTAACATTACAGGCTACTGAGATTATGACTGAGAAGATAAAGATGACATTTCTTGTGTTTATCGAACTTAATTTTGAGAAATTAAATTTTTACATCCATGAACATTCAGGGTAGATTTGGGACAGAATAATAATAGATGCATGCTTGGGAAAATGTTGGCTACTACTGACTTAGAACAACTAGGTATAATTAGAATAATTTTTTAAAATGTCAAGGTCCTGTATACTTTATATCAAAGCTGGAAAAAAAAATTGAACGACCATAAAAGTTAATCTATTTTTTAAAAGCATTAATGTATAGCTCTCAAATACTGGTACCACCATTTCTTTAGGAAGAATATATTTCTAATGATGAAACTACCCAGGAAATTTCTGAAGATTCTAATGATCTTTTCAGTTATCTTATATAAATAAGCTAAAGAACCATTTGAATCAGTGACTTAAAGTCTCACTGAAAATTTGTCTTGTAGAATAAATTTAACTTTTGAGATGAATTTAAATTTTTCAGTGAAAATGGTTGTTTAAACTAGTTCTCCAGTTTATTTTTACTTGAGTCTAACATTTTTCAGTGTGTTTTTGAACACCATACTACCTCAAGCAGTCCCTATAAGACACACAGAAAATAAGTATTTAAGATTAAAGTAAGCTATAATATGTGTTCATCACAAAAGAGCACAATTAATCAGTTAAAATCACTAAAAAAATGCTAGCTTCCCTGACACAAAATAGGAGTCACCTGGTAAAACGGAAGGAGCAGTGAGTGACAACAGTTTGAGATAGCAAGAACCAGGAATGGAAAGATCCACGTCCTTTTCATCACCCTCCTCATCTTCATCTAGGTCATCAGGAATTTGGATTTCTGGTCTTACCTGAAATGATAGAGAAGGCAATACTAAAATATTATGTAAAATCTTTTCCTTTAAAAAACTAAGTTAGACTCATTGCTCTACAATGCCAAAAGACCATTAAAATTAATTTTAAAAATCTATTCATTTTCAGATTAACTAAATGGTAAACTCTAATCATCTTATTAGATACACTCCCAGATCCATGTAAAGAACTAATGGTAATATAATAAGAAAATCACCATAAACCAGCCTAAGCAATGATTACTATAGAAAACTAATAAAATTTTATACCATCTGACAATAAAATGCAAACACACATTCAATATATTGAACTTCTGTAGTTTATAATTAAATAGTTGCCTTGTCTGAATACATGTTTTAAAAATTTGTGATTTCAGCCATATTTCTATGACAAAGCTTAAAATCTTCTAGTAGAATATACATAGTAGAGATCAGGAAGACACAGAATGCTGTAGCTGACTTTTTTTTTTAGACTTAGCAGTTTGTTGCTATGGAATATAAAAACACTAAAATCTGCAGTTGGTAGCTATACTTTATAGTGTCTAATTTGCCATTTGAAGATTTTGTGGTTACTCTGTGATTAGTTAGGTTTATTTGAACCAAAAATTAAAAATGTAAAAAGATTACCACTATTGTAGTTTCCACAAGCTATAACTGTCAAGCAATTAATTAAATTTTTAATACTTTCAATGACACACCATGATAATGCCCACATGGAGATAATTAAGCATTAGGGGAGGAAATCAAAATATATAAATGTGGTTGCTATAACCATAAAGTGCCAGAACCCAGTCATTACCATTAGCCTGTCTCCCGGAGTTATTTTTAGAAATAATTAACAATTCCTGCAGACTGCCTTTTTCATAGGTCCCCAAAGCACTGTTCCGTTTAGGAACTGCACTGAGTTAGGATTCTTGCAGGGGGATAAAAGCAAACAGAGATAAAATGCTTCTCACGTATAATAACCTCAACTCCGATGAAGCCTTTCAATCATAACTAGCGTTCTTTTCAGTAGTGAAGGAGTGAAAGCAACCTGACCACCAAGCACTTTCCAAGACAAGATTTAATTCTGATTCAGTCTTGAGGATCTAATTCTCAGAGGACTGAGCCAGCCATAATTACAGAGATAGCAATGACGCATGCTCCACAGAGGGCATGCCTGCATTTGTTGATATCAGCACACACCAGAGGAACCCTGGCACCTTTGCAAACCTTTTGGTTCTGACAAGCAGGGTTTTCTGAGTGTCTCTGGTCTGTGTATATACTTGGAATTTGCCACATTTGGTATCATCAAGAGGTATCTTAGAGATTTTAACTAGTCCTAGTTGCCTAAAAAGTTTCAAAAAAAGGAGTTGGTTCTGGGTCTGTTTACCTTGCTTCCTGACTTTTTACACATTATAGTACAAATTGAAAATAATATTTGAACAGCATATGGGGGGAAACAGACAACAATGCTTACAGCTGGAGGCTACATGAATAACACCAGATACTGCACCAGAGCATCAGAGCACTGGGTAGCTCTGCTACATGTCACATTCACAAGTGATAGGAGACTCGGGGAGGTGGAAGCCAGCGGTAAACACTTAAGCTAATATGAAAACTCATAGGGATGGTGAGGATGTGGAGAAATCAGAATGCTCACACACTGTTCGTGGGAAGGTAAAACGGTGCAGCCCCTTTGGAAAACGGTTTGGCAGTTTCTCAAAAAGCGAAATGCAGAGTTACTGTATGGCCCAGCAATTCCACTCCCAGGTATATGACCAAGAGAAGTGAAAACAAATGATCACACAAAACTTGCAGACAAATGTGAATACATTAGTTATAACAGCAAAAATGGAAGCAACTCAAATATCCATGAGCATATAAACAAAATACAGCACACCTACACGATGGAATATTATTCAATCATAAAAAGGTATGAAGTGCAGATATGTGTTCCACATGAATGAACTTTGGAAACATTATGCTAAGTGAAGGAAGCCAGTCACGAAAGATCACATGCTATATGATTTCATTATAGGAAAGGTTCAGGACAGGTAAATTTACAGAGACAGAAAGTAGATTAAAGGTTGTTTAGCGCTGGGGGGAAAGAAAGGGGTAATGGGGATTGATTGCTAATAAGACGATCTAAAATTAGATTGTGGCAGCTCTGTGATTAGTTGCACAGTTCTCTGAATACACTAAAACCACTTGAATTGCATGCTCTAAATGGGTGAATTGTATGGAATGCAGATTATATCTCAGTAAAGTTATTTAAAAAGAAAGGAAGGAGGAAGGGAGGAAGGGAGGCGATAGGAAAGAGAGGAAAGGGGAGGGGAGAGTGTGGGTTGGAGGAGGGGCAGCAGAAGAGGCAGCAGCACAAGCGGAAGCATAGGAAATAGAGGCGGAAGCTGCCACCACCTTCAGAGGGACCTCAGCTGGTGGATGAACCAGGCCAAGTGACCAATGTTCCCAATTCCAGAATTATGTAGTATAAAAGGAATCTGATTTTTGCACACATTTTAGCCTATCCAGTTTAACTGCTCAATGAGTCACAGCACACAGGCCATCAATATTTCCGACAGCCACTAAAGAAGACCTACTACGTTGGGGATTTTAAAAAAAAAGATCCGTTCATCCATCTTAAGTTGTTTAATTTTGCATTCACATAACTACACCCCTATATTAATTTATCTGCTGTGCGATAAACAACATATGTTTGCATCTTACATACACATATATGTTAACAAAGACACTAAAGATGTACTGTAATTTATTTTATTTTATTTATTTATTTATTTTTGGCTGCATTGGGTCTTCGTTGCTGCTCATGGGCTTTCTCTAGTTGCAGTGAGCGGGGGCTACTCTTCGTTGTAGTGCGCAGACTTCTCATTGCCATGGTTTCTCTTGCTGCAGAGCACGGGCTCTAGGCACGTGGGCTTCAGTAGTTGTGGCTCACGGGCTCTAGAGTGCAGGCTCAGTAGTTGTGGCGCAGGGGCTTAAGTTGCTCCACGGCATGTGGGATCTTCCAGGACCAGGGCTAGAACCCATGTCCCTGCGTTGGCAGGCAGATTCTTAACCACTGCACTGCCAGGGAAGACCCAATGTACTGTAATTTAAGTATAGATGATATACTCTGCCTACTTATAATGGTAGGATTACACCTTCAATTTTGTTTCTTCAAAGTTGAGCTGATTCTCTGAACTAAGTAGCACTTATTGTTAGACTTTGGTTTCATGGCATTTCCCTACTCCTCTGTTCATCTCTTAAAGAAATATTTGTTCCAGCTTCCCTATACTAGTCTCAGTCTTTTCCCTTTGTTTGTATGCAACAAGTGAATAAGATCAACGTAAGTACAACTAAGGAAAATCAAGGGAAGTCATATGAAAAAATACTTGTTAAAATTATAAAATGTTGCTAACTATATTACATTAGCTACTCAAACATCCAGGAAAAAACTGTCTATTTAGAACACACACACACACACACGCACGCACATACGCACACCAACTACACGCTTCCAATTATAGCTAAGCTTTGTTGAAGAAACTTAAAGGGAGAACCAAATATAAAATGATAAATTACTTTTAAAATCTGCTTTAAGTTGAATATTGGAAAGCTTATCCTACAAAATGCCTTACTTACTACATTTTCTGAGCCAGATAACCTTTCAACCACGTTTCTGTGTGTGCAACCTAAGAAAATCCAGGAGTTTGTGCATAAACAGAGGATTTATTTGGAACTCGTTAAGTATCTGCATAAATTCATTTAAGAAGAGAAACAGCTTCTGATGAAATCAATAACATTCACTTAAATCAAAGCGGAACAGGTTACACCACATTAATACCAACCCAGGGTGCATAATAAGTTCTTTTATATTACTCGCTTCTCAAATTAACTCCAGAAATCAACAACACTACCTTAAGAGCTCTATAATAAAAAGTTTAATTTTTAAGCAGCCAAGCATTTTTTAAAGAACCCAAGTCAGAGAGAAGAGTCAACCTAAATGTTTATCAATTACTGACTGTTTTACCAGAAAAACCATTCTTTGTAGTTTTTTTGGTTTGTTTTTCTGTTTTGTTTCATTTTGGGGGTGTCAGGGGGCACTAAAGAAGGCAAAGGAGAAGGATAAATAGCTAAAAAGACAAAGAAATACAAACTAAAAGGGAAAAATCATTCATGTCTATTTTTTAACACTGAAATCAACAGGTCCTCAAAGAAGCCCCCCCGAAATTTTTTGACCAACTTTAGACTTGCATGTTTCAAGTGATTAACAATAATATTTTTACAAACCAACAAACACATGGATTCATTCACTGGCCTTATTTCCGTAGTGTAGTGGTTATCACGTTCACCTCACACATGGTTTCATTCAACATTCCCAGCTCATAAGACAGCCTAGCACTTAGTATACGTCCAATAAATAATCACTAAACCAATGCAAGTGTTAAGTGTCTATCATCAACGATCCCACAAAACTTCCTAATAACAAACCAGTGACAAGAAAGATGAGTTAATGAATCTGCTATTCAAATCCCTGGCTCACATGATATCTCATTCAGCTCTACTCTCCATTGATATTTTCCATCTTACCTTAGGTGGTACTGTTTCGTTTAACCCTAAATATTCCTTCTGAGGTCTGTCACTCCTTTAATGCCTTCTGTTTACCAGCCTGTTAGCTTTCTTTCAACAAGTTTCACAGTTTAAGTTGATGCAGCAATGAACAAGAAATCTTTCTTTGATAAATTTAAAGGTGCACTTACAAAAGTAGTTGAATTATAATCCGCAAAAGTCACCATGTGGATAGTATCTTTTAAAAAAATTCTCTTTTTAAAAAAAAATTTCTACTTGAAATTCACTGTATGTTCTGTTAAAAGATTATTTCACAAGTTTCCACAAGTAGAAAAAGAGAACCTGTACACCTTTCACTGGAAAGGTATACAAGTAGCCTTCAGTTTTGTGAGTAAACCAAACTGCCCCTGGTGCAGAATGAGTAAACTCTGACAACAAGGAGGAATCTTAGATTTTACACTAGAGAAGTCCCTACCTGGCAGAGACTTTTGAAACAGTTGAAAGTATGCTTTTGTAGAAAGTGAGCCACAGTTTCACATCACTGCCACTATCTACAAAACAGAGGTGGGATCTGGGGTTGCACCCTTAGCCTTCAGGGACTTGTTTGGAATATGAACATACTGACCATTTTCTGGACTTTTAGTTCTTAGATATTCAAACAGCCAAACTGAAAATCAGTAATTAATAAAAAGAAGAAGAACAATGCATGGTGTGGTCTTGGAAGTAATGATTCTCCATGCGGAGGAAGGTCTTCTATATCAGAAACTGGGGGTTGAAATGGGGTGGACTCTTTTAAACCATATGTCCTCTCATCTTAATCTCAGTTAAGAATATCCACGGTAGCGAACCTCTGGTACATATGAGAGGGAATCACATCCTAGACGCGGGTTAGGGCAGAAAAAAGGTTGAAAAGCATGGCTAAAATCAGTCTTAGAGACTTCCTTTACAGCTCTTCACGCTCTGCTAGTGAAAACCCAAGCATATATAGTACATCACTACCCTTTATGTTGGAAGGTATAAAGAGCTATTTATGGTTATTCAGGGATCAGAGGATATAGAAGCGTTAGATTAAGAAAGTATCTAATATTTGACTGCGTACAGCACTTAGCTGAGTAATAACTCTAACAAAGACAACCAGAAACTAAACATAACCCTCAAGTAGGATAAAATAGAAACATAACATTATTTAAAGAGGTAGAGACTAAACAGTCAAGAGTGTATGGGAGTTATTTAATAAAAGCTATCATTCCAGCTGGAATGTTTCAGTAATAATAGCTAAAAATAAAGGTAATCATTATGTTGTAATCTAAATTACCAATTGCTTATTTAAAATAATATAGGGACTTCCCTGGTGGTCTAGTGGTTAAGACTCTGCACTCCCAGTGCAGGGGGTCAGGGTTCGATCCCTGGTCAGGGAACTAGATCCTGCATGCATGTCACAACTAAGAACCCACGTGCTGCTACAAAGATCCCGCACGTGGCAATGAAGATCCCACGTGCCTCAACTAACACCCAGTGCAGCCAAAAAATATATATGTATGTATATATATAAAATAAGAAAAAGTATCTTTCCAGATAGTGTAGGTAATCTATTGGTAGGAGTTTACATACCAAATTTACATGTAATTTTTTCCTTTTTCTTTACCTTTCTCTCTCTTTTTTTCAAAAGCTATGGGTATTGCTAGTCACCATGGTGTAGTCTGAAATCCCATCTTTTTAAATTTTACGAGTCATAGGACATCTTGTTAAGGCTTCCTGTTTGTGATAACTGCACAACAAGCTGGCCGATCTGTCTTCGAGTTCTCAGTGACACGTGAAATCCTGCCTCACTTAGGATTTGGTTTTACAAGAGCCTATCTTCAGTCCCTCCAATTCAATTCAATGAACAGAAGTTTGCCTGGTTACTACTGGCATCTAGTCTCTGCATAAGCTCAACCCAGAAGAAAAAGTCAACTCATTTTAATGCCTGAGGATCCCAAGAAATTCACAATAAAACTTGCCACTTCACCTCAAGGACAGATTCTGGGTAATGTTACGCATAACTTCTTCTAAAACAATGTCTTCCTTACACTCTAAAGGCATTAAATAACCATTTGTATGCCTTTGAATTACAGTAACACTAAATGTGAAATCATACACTTAGGGACTTCCCTCGTGGTGCAGTGGTTAAGTATCTGCCTGCCAATGCAGAGGACACGGGTTCGAGCCCTGGGGCAGGAAGATCCCACGTGCTGTGGAGCAACTAAGGCCATGCGCCACAACTACTGAGCCTGCACTCTATAGCCCGCGAGCCACAACTACTGAGCCCTCGTGCCTAGAGCCTGTGCTCTGCCACAAGAGAAACCGCCACGATGAGAAGCCCCGTGCACTGTAACGAAGAGTAGCCCACGCTCGCCACAACTAGAGAAAGCCTGCGCACAGCAATAAAGACTCAATGCAGCCATTAAATAAATAAATAAATATTTTTTAAAAAGAAAGAAATCATACACTTAACTCCTTAATATAACCTGATAATTTAAAGCTGGTTATACTAGGTAGGTAGTAGAAAAGGTTGTATGTTTTTAGTCTAGTCTAAAAACTAAGATAATGTCTCACAGTGTGTTAACCCTTAAAAGAGAGTGATACTTTCTTCATCCAGTTCTCTGGGACTAACCTATATATCATTTCAAAGTAAACAAACAAATAGCAGATTTTTTTCCGACGGCACTTCAATTCTGTATCACAAATAAAGATCTCTGGTTGCTCAGGTGGTAGAAAACCTTACTCTGAGCAGGCCATGCTTGGATGTGAAGTTCAAGATGGCGCACTAACTGGGTAAGTTGGTTCCTATAGTGACACAGACCTTGCCCTGGGCACAGGGCAATGCAGTCATACACCAAGTCACCTTATAGAGATGTCATTTTCACCTTCCATCTGCTTCATTCATTATCTGTGAAGTCTAAGACCTCTATAGTCTACTACAGATTAAACAAATTATAAATATAAATTCTTATCTTTTATGGACAACATATCTAGAGTTACAGGTAAGAATTCCCTAAGCAGGGGATATAAGTAAAGTTATAAAACGTAGCAGTAAAGAGATACCGGTAAGAAAGCAGAAAAACCTACCTGTTCAGGCAGATGAAGAATGGTGTGCTCCCTGGCACCGAAGTGTGACAGAGATTTATATGCAGCATTTGCTACAACTGGGTCCTAGATAGAGTAAAAGTAAGATAAACAAAAGAAACAACATGTATTAAACATCAACTCTGGAGGCAGAAAGAAAATCTTCCCTGACCAACCTCAAAGTTCTATAGTCAGTGCTTTGGAAATGGTATTCAAGCCTTGCTTAGTACGTCCCAATTAAAAATAGAGAGAAAACAGCACTGGACAGAGGCATCAGAAAAACCACATTTCTATCCTAGCTGGGACATTAAACATAAAATAACTCCTAATTGCTCAAGTCCCCATGAGGTGGTATGGTTTAGCGGAAGGAGTACGAGGGTATAGAGTTTGATAGGCCTGGAAGTGGACTCTGAGTCTCCGGCTACTCCCTGGGAGAGCTGGTCTTCTGGAATCTAAGCTTTTTCACTCATGAGCCAGGTGGAACATCACCAACACCCTCTGCTCTATACTCCTTGATTGGAAATGACATTCGAAAAATGGAGAGTATACACGCTACTGTATATAAAATAGATAACTAATAAGGACCTACTGTACAGCACAGGGAACTCTACTCAGTACTCCGTAAGGGCCTATATGGGAAAAGAATCTAAAAAAGAGTAGATATATGTATATGTATAACTGATTCACTTTGCTGTACACCTGAAACTAACACAACATTGTAAATCAGCTATACTCCAATAAAAATTTTTAAAAAACAAACAAAAAATGGAGCGGACTTTTTGTTTGATGTGCTTATCGGTGGGGGAGGGGCAAAGCAGGAAAGAGGAAGGACCTTTAAAAGGAGAGACAATGGCAACAGTCCCTCTTCATATCTGTCAGTGTCACAAAGTAACAAGTGCATTTTATAGTGAAAATGTATTAACTGGCATAAATTAAGAATAACTTTTAAAACCTAAATTTATTAATAGTCACAATTCTTTTAAAACCAAGAAGGCATCATTTCAAGGGAGTTATATTTTTATCCTAAGAGTCTTATTTCACAGTTCTTTCCCCAGTTTGGTTCTGTTTCACTGACGCCCTTGTGACAGTACCTTGTTTTGAGTGTGGTTCCAGAGGAAGCTGAGGACTTGAACTTTAAAATTCTGAAAAATCAACAAACAACAGAATAAAATTTTAAGACAAAGATAAAATTGAGATCAAACAATCTAAAGTAGCAAATGTGGAAATTAAATCACTTTAAAAATTATACCACTAGTAACTGACTTAATCTGTACTTATCCATCATTCATAAAATGAAAATACTCAGAAACAGACTCATCATCTAAACATATGGATACGTTAACAAGGTGAGATTTTAAGATTACTGAATTTAGAAACCTAACCATTTCTTACTGATCTCTCAAGTCTTAGTACAAATGTCACTCTCCTTTTTCATGCCTCTATTCCTAACCCCCTACCCAGAAGAGCGCTCTCCCTTCTCTAGGCGGCCATACGGCACATGGCACAATTTAGCATCTAACGTGATTATCTGTGTATGTGGTCAACTAACTCCCTACTAGCTTGTACACTCCTTAAAGCGGTGGCTGTCTTTCTCATTTCAAAGACCAGTACATAAAGAATATAAAGCCCAGTTCTTCAAATGACAAATATTTAATAAATAATTGAGCATAAAAAGCCATTTATCTTCCAACACTCAGTGTCTTCTTAATTTCAGCCACATCTAACTTCTTGCCCTGCTAATCGTATGAGGTTCTTCTATACCTCCTTGTGTTTGCATATTCTCTTAAAAACGTCAATGAAAAGCAACATTTTATTAATTCTTCACGATCCTAGTCTAATAGCGCCGACTAAATAAGGTTTCCTTAGATTTCTCCTAAGAATGCTTGTCACTTCCACCACCACACTCTCGTAGCCCTTTGAGTAACTGTGCTCATCAAATGTTATTATAATTATTATTGCTTATGTCTATATCTTTTACCAACTTTTGAGCTTTCAGAAGGCAGGGACTGACAACATGGTATAATGGAAAAATATAGCCTTGGAGCTAGAAAGTCCTGGGTTTAGAAAACAGCTTTCACTTAGAAACTACAGTGTTGGTTCAGTTACTTGTCTTGCATGTAGCAGATACTCAATAAATATTTGTTTAATGAATGGATAGACCTCTTAAAACCTCAGATTCTTTTGCTATAAAATGAAAAATAATACCTGCCTATCAGATATTAGAACTAATTGATATAAAGTAACTGGAAGAGCGCTGGGGAATATAATAACTACTTAAAATAGTGTCTATTATTGTTTATTAGTATCTCTAAGGCCTAGCACAGTTCTAATAAATATATTCTGAGTCAATGAATGAATGATCAAGCACTTTGCAAAGCAATTCAGAAAATATACAAATTGAAACATGGACTCTATTTTCAACAAGCTTATATGTTAATGGAGAAAATATATGTATACATATACCTGTAGTATAAAATAGAAATAAATGTTCTTAAGACAGTATAGCTAAAGAACTTTGGAAGCAATAGACTCCTGTTGAAGAAAAATTCTCAAAGGATGAGATAACTTAAACCAATTCTTTATTTCCTAAAATAGACTTTAAAATTAGAGGTGAAAAAGAAGGTAATACTAGACAGAGAGAACAACATGAACAAAGGAAAAGCAATGGAAAAATTTGGAAGCGGAGAAGGAATCTACAATGGTTTGGTTTTCCTGGAGTGCAGGAGGCGGAAAAGCAGAATGAGGCCAATTCTAAGAGACCTTATTGGCTCCATATAAAGAAACTGGACTTCACTTTTGGTAAACACAAGGCATTTGAGGTGACTAGGGATAGCAACGACCTAAGAAATGTTTTGGGAAAACTATATTCAACTCGGGCTTACATACAAACAAACTCTAAGCACTTAATAGAAAACAAATTATTTAAACACACACAGGAAGAGACAGGCGGAGGGAGGGAGAAAGGAAGGGAGGGAGGGAGAAAGTGGGGGAGGCGGGGAGGAAGGGAGAGACAGAGCGACAGATGGGAGAGGGGTTTTCCCTACGTTTCTTTACTTCTGCTGCCAGGTGGGCTCTGATCACTGAAGTAATCTCCCTACTAGGAGGAAACTGATGGATGAAATGGTCCCCAAGCCATCTATCTGAATAACAGAGGAATCCTAATGTTATTATAAGCATGAAGATAAACCAAAATAAAATGTCACTGAAAAGGAATGTAAAATTTGAAGGAAAAAAAAATCGTCCAAAAGACAACTTACAGCTTACCAATGTAAGCAAACATAAAAAACACACAAGCCACTTCATAAATTCAATGTAAGAAAAACTGAAAGTACAAGCAATACAAAGGTATATGAGTTCAGCCCTTGAAGACAGAAAATAAATAGATGTATCACTGCATACAAAGTCCTTATTTTGTGTTTTAGTATGGGCTCCTTATCAGTAGCCTGGCAGATTTTCTGACAACATGGGGTATGTACCCACGAACAGTGGCCATAAAAAAGACTGTTGGTGAACTATATACTCTAGGAGTCTCGAATTGATTCTTTTTTTAATACCCCAAAACAAAAGCCCAAATGTGAGAATAAACTCACAATATCCTGTATTGGTTCATTCATTCATTCAACAACTAGGTTCTGAATATACATTATGTACCATGCTAGGTATTGTGTCCTTGGTAAGGACAAATTTGATTTTATTCACTGTGTAGCATTTAGAATGATTAGAAGTATTATCCTACAATCCTGTCTTCTCATGTGATCTAAAACAAGTAAGGGACTATTCTTGGAATCTTACAGAGGGCCAGTTTATCAAAGTCTGTGAAGCACTAAATCAAACTAAAGGTTCACCAAGACTTCAAGTGGAAATCAATTGAGGCTCTTTGAAGGAAAAGTCAATAAAAAGGTGAGCTTGAAAGGGGATATGGCTACAAAAGTGGACATATAAATGAATCTGCCACCCTCTCATTTCATTCAAAGAAGAGATAACAGAGAAAATGTTAAACAGAAGTACGTGAATCTTACAGCAAAACATCTTCCACCAAGTGTTTCAATTCATTACAATGACAAACATTGCCTAGTTCATAAAATTATTTTCCTCTCCTAGGACAGGTTGATTTTACAATCGTCTTCATTGAAGAGTATACATGAAAAGCAAAGCTATATATAGAAAATGTAAACTAATAAACTAACACGTAAAAAATCAAATCTCTATGCCTAAGCTAGAAAAAACCCACAAATGACACTATGTCTATACTACTCAGAAGTCTGCCCTGCCTTACTAAAGCCTTTGTAACACTTTTTAGAATTTAAAACACCAACAAAATGCATTTAAACTGTTGGCCTCGTGAATTCTATTATTTTAAGAAACACTATTTTAACATATGGGCTTTAAAAAATCTTGACTATACTTTCATAATAAAAACTTGGCATCCTTCACGTAAATAAATCTCAAAGACAGAGGACTGATAAGGGTGGATATCCTCCTACTCCTAGGAGTCCATAAAGATATCAACATGTTCACAGAACAAAAAGTGCTAAATGATTTTTGGCAAACAAAAGATACGAATATTTTTTCCCAAAAGTTATGATAAAGCACATGTCTTCCCAATGTAGAAACAGGCAATTTATTGAGCTCTGAATGCATACCTCATATTCAGCTGTATTGACTGTTAAGGAAGGAACCAGAGAAAACAGTTCACTGAGGGTCTTCAAAATGAGAGGTCTCATGTCACAACTCAGCTTTGGGGAGAGAGCATTCCAAGTGGAGCGAATACAAACCACCTGTGAAGCAAATACAAAAGTCAATGCCTAACAAAATCCCAGCTCATATGATGCCGTTAGTAAAGAGTACTGTCTTTCATTATAAGGAAACTTAAGAACAAGAACACTCCTAGCAGTTAAGATCTGATAAATCATCACCCCTCAAAAGAAATTATTTAAACTAATATAAACTGTTGTTGAAGAAGATCCAGCCTGCCTCACACTACTGCTTTTTTACTTTATTCTGGTTAACCAAAGAAGCAAAGCTTTGTCGCTCTCCCTCACGCACAAATACACACAAAATTCACTCCAGGTTAGCTACAAACATTGTTGAATAGCCATTCTCTGAAACCAAGAAGGGTGAGATAATGCTAGAACATTTCTAAATCCAGGTATTCACAGTTCTCATAGTTTTCTAGTCTTGCTGAAACTGTATCACCACTCAGAAAATTGGGATGTTAGCATACATAAATCAAACACTCTCAAATCATCTTACAAACTTCTAAATGAGGTAGGTGAATAATTTTATTATTTAAAATAATAACTTAAAACTTTGTTTAAAAAGTCATTTCAGATTTTTAAGAGGCTGTTACATGCTAAAATAAAACTAACAAAAATGTTATTGTTAGCTTGACCCAATTCCCTTAAACCAAGTATTCTTAAGCCATTTCAAGATCTGTTTTTAAGGATATTCAAATACCTTCTTAAGTTCAATTCCAACTACAATGGATGATTTCTTCACTTACAGATATTTGATTAAAATTTTAAAACTCAGGCAGGAAGAGTGGCAGCACAGATCAATCAGATAGAGTTTAACAAGGATTAATCTTTCTAAACCACTACAATCTCTTCTCTTAAGCTTCAATTAACACACACAATTTATCTTCATCTACAAACATAAATTATTTAGGAAACACTACATGAGTTGACAAGTGAAAAGATGTCAAAGATAAATGAATAATATATACTTAAAGACACAGATTAAGGAGAGACTCAAAGAAGACAGCAGAAAGAGTATCTCAGAAAACTTGGATTCAGTGCTTTTGCTCTTATTTTCCACCTTCCATGAAACAGCAGAAAAATGTTCTTTGACTTGAGATCCACTACAAATTTGGATTCCACTAGCATTCACTAAGGGCAGTACTGTCAGGCATGACAGTAGGTACATTTATACAAAGTAGCTCTAATATTACAAATCATCAGTATTTGAAATAAAAAAGAAACCAATTCTTTAAAAGCTATCAATTCAACATCGAGTATATACCCAGAGTAGTATACAGCACTAAGAGGAACAATAAAATACAAAACATAATCTAACCCTTCAAAGAATTTACCACCATATCAAAAAGGAAGAGAAATGTCTGTAATTCTAAATCATTGGGAAACAAAAGGTGCATGATTAGATTTTGAACTATTTTCAACAGAAAACAGTTTCAGGAGGAACCCAGGGAGGAAAGCTATTTCAGTGGGTGGGAGTCATTACAGTATCAGGAGGCAAAAAGTCTAGAGATGGGACTTGGAGAAGGAATGGAAAGAAATCAGGCAGACATCCCACAAGGAAATGGAAAGCATAAGTCAAACACAAATAAAGCAAGCTGTAGACATAAAAAGCACGAGTCCTGGTGAAGCAAGGCTGATGGATCAAAGAGTACCTAGAATACCAAAGCAGTTTGGATCAGAATCAAAAGGAAAAGGAAGCCTCCAGAGATTTCTGAGTTGGGGAATAAACTAAATTCAAATACTATTTTTGAAAGATTCTTCTGGTAGTCTTATAGCCAAACTCAAAGCAGTCATGAACCTCTCTAATTCCTATTTGTCAGTAGTCCCTAACATAAAGAACCTCAAAAGTTTTCCAAAAATTGTATTAGCCATGCTTTCTCCTCACTTTAAATTCCTATCTAATTCCAACCTACGTTGTTTCAAGACAGTTCAAATCTCAATTCTAAAATTAACTTTTCTCTTACAATTCAGGCCCTCATTTTATCCCTTCCTTTCCTCTAACTTCTAGCACTTAAAACTCTGTACCACCCAACTTAACATTTAATTCCATACTGCCTGGTATTGTTCACTATTTTTGTAAATATAAATTGTCTTCTCAACTAGATATTAAGTTCTGTAAAGACAATGACCACATCTTACAGTTCTCACCCCCCCCACCCCGCTCACCTAGCACAGTAATAACTATATCAGATTATCAGTAGTTATCAACTACTGATGGTACTGGAGCCTGAGGAATGGTAAATCTGAGATAGAGAATAAAAGAATTAAAAGGACTTGGAGAATGAAGTGAGATGATTTGGGCCTAGAGACTTGGGTGAATAAAAAGCAACACAATTAAATGGAGGGGAAACCTGAAGAAGGAGCACCTTTGCAGGAGATGGGGGATGGATATGTTTAATTGGAGCGGATGGAAAGACATCTAGAAAGAAATATCCTGCAGGCACGAGGGAAAAAGGACTGTAACTCAGATGAAAGGTCTGCTAACAACAGGTTTGTCATTCAAACATTTCCGTAAATCAAAATACCAGGAGGAAGTATGGTCTCATACATGTTCTGATGCACTTTGCAGATCAACAAAAAAGATCTCTGGCCACCAATTATGGGAGTACAAAAAGGGCTTGCCTTGTCCATGGATGGTGGGTGGGGAGTGAGGCTATATCCTCTAAGTATCCTCTAAGTATTTACTAAGGTTTACTAATTTTTTTTAAAAGTCTTCCTCCTAGAAAGTTTGAAAACTAGTGCCTGAAATGGTACTCTACATGTGGAATATGAGAAGATATTCCAGAATCCCAGCCATGAATTGTGCCTTAAATGTAAGCAAGGTATACCTGCAGGGAATATACGTTAAATCCAGGCTTGCCTATACATAATCAGGAGCAGGGAAGCCTCTAATAAAGAAGCCTGCTTCCTTTGACCTTCGCAACCCTGGCTATTCTTGACTAGATCTTAGAGATCTTCCAGCCCTGAGGGCTTTGGATTCAACCGATTACTATCTTGCTATGTCCATCTACTAGAACCCTGTGGATCTGATCCACCAGCCTGTTGACCTGTGCAATCTGTCATATTATATCAGATTAGTCAAGCTCATGTTCCTGGTCTTTACTGGCTTGTTTCGGCCTACTGTTTATTACCCAATGACTTGTCTGTTTTCAAAAAATAGACTGACTTCTGGCTCCAACAACATGATGGGCCATACTTGAAATGACTGATAAAGAAGAAAATTCTTTTATATATAGCTGAGCCGAAAAGGAAAAATGGGGGTGGGGTTAATTACCCAGTGCCGGAAACAAAGAGGGAAATACCTGCATTGTGGTATTGAAAGGAAGTTGTCAGTTTCCATAACCTAATAGCTTGAGTTTAAATGTCCACATGGTAAGAGGAGATACTGCCTTTATTCTATAGATGGAAGAGAGTCAGAACTGAGACCCCCACATAAAACCAGCACCCTTGAAGGGCTGCACCCTAGTGTAATGGTTGGACTAGAAACCAATGAGCTGAGAAATTAACAAAAAATGGCAGTGAGCTGGGGGTACCTGGACCACTCTCAAAAAGCACTCCCATAATACATAACCCAAATGATTTGCACAGAAAAATAAAATCAAATAAGCCACACTAAAAATAAGTTTATATGTCTATACATTATAATATGACTGTTTAAAATCAAAGGCAAAGAGACAATCTTCAGAGATAAATGGAAGAAAATACAGGCTATCTACAAAGGAGCAATTTAGAGTAACAACAAACTTTTCAAAATTAACAAGACCAAAAGACAGTGCAATAAGATCTTAAAAGTGCTAACAGCCTACAATACTAAATCAACAGGAAACTATCAGCCTACAATACTAAATCCACAATTCAACAGTATCAGCCTACAATACTAAATCCTATGATACTAAATCCACAGAAACTATCAGCCTACAATACTAAATCCACAATTCAACAGTAGGGGCAAAACAGCAAAAACAAATAAAATACAAGGAAAACTATCAGCCTACAATACTAAGCCCACAATTCAACAGTAAGGGCAAAACAAGCAAAAACAAACAAAATAGAAGGAACAATACCTAGGTATTATGCGTACATAGCATATGAATATTTACCGATTAATGACTCAGAACATCTTGCTTAGTTTGTCTATGAGATTTTGGAGAATTCATTCCATTCTGAATGCTTACGTTATGTATATTTTGTTGCCATTTTTGTTTCTTGGGGAGAATGATACTTTTTCCATGTTATTCTTCCACAAGAACCTTAGCGACACTAAACAGCACAGATTACGAAGATCCGATGCAACATGATATACTGTAAAGAGCACATGACTAGAGTCAGAAACCCCAGGTTCTCCCATTTGGTAGCTGTGGGACTATGGCAAAGTCATTAATCTCCTTCAATTTGTGTCCGCAGCTGCAAAACGGAAATAATAGTACTAACACCTGCTCTATGTATAGCACAAGGTTAACAGTAAAGACAATACTGAGGCAATTGTACGCAAATGTGCTTTATACAGTGTAAAAGAAGCTTGCCAATGGAAAAGATAATGAATCGCAAAAGAATCAGTCTTTGCTTCAGTTCTTGAGCTGTAAGAATGAATTTGTTTCTTCGCAGAGGAACACATAGCTATCTTCTAATTTTACCTCCAAAAGGTATTTCTAGAAATTCCCAAGAAGAGCCTACTCCTTTTGTCCTGATGCTTTACTCCAACAGAGGGAAAGCTTTTTAAAAACATTTAGGCTATGAAAATCGCCTTATTTGCCCTTTTCATAATGAAGGTAAAAGAAACTGCCTTCACAATTAGAGGACTCAAGTCATCACCATGCAGTGAAGCCCTCTTAAGCTAATTCAGCACACACAATTCATAAAACAGGATGCTTCTGTTACCAAAATACAATAACATGGGATAAGAGGAGTTTTAGGAGCTATAATCAATGGAGCAGAAACAATGGGAAAAATAACATTCTTTCTTAACCTAATAATATGGGGTTAAAGGTTATAGGTATAAAAAAATTACTAGCACAGGTTTATTTAAGCAATTTCAGTCTTTTAATGTCTGAGACTAGTGTATTATCAAAGCAGTGTTGTAAAAAAAAAATAAGAATAAATATTGAGTTGCCTTTTTTCAAGTCCCTTATAATCTAAAGGACAGTAATTCTGATGATTAGAGTTGCTCAACTTCTGTACTGTTGATGGCAAATAATGTAAAGGCACATATCTAAATCCCAAAGTGTGGCTTAATGAATCAAAAATATGTGTACTTGATGTGGTAAAGCTACTCTCATACTAACAATCCCTAATATCACAATGACATTTCTAAAGGAGGCACGACAGAAAAACTGTTTGGCAGTTTGTAGTACAGACTTATAATTCTAACATCTGAATAGAAGAGGCTTGGAACTGTATAAGTGCTACAAGTAAAAACAGAAAGGCATTGACTAAACAGATTGATCTAGATTATCAAGCCACCCAAGGGAATCACTACTCAGCGGCCTGGGATTTTAGGTTTCTCTTTTATTCCGCCATGTCAGAAGTTGCAGCTTCCCTGAGACACCTCCCCCTAAAGGGAACAATATCTTCCAATGTAAACTCCATTGATTTCTCTGCAGGAACAGAAAGAATGACAAAAGAGCTCCCTGCAGGGACGTTCAGTTTTCATTTTTGCTAGATTCTGTCTGAATTAATTATCTATTTCATGTTGGACACTCTCCTGGCATGAACTAGCAAACTCACAGTAAGAATGTGTCAGAAATATCCTTTGACAAGAAAATTAGTGCTTTATTCCCCCAAATAACCAGAGGGATTTTTTTTTTAAAAGGCCAGTTCCTTCCCCTGTTCAGATAAATGGAATTTAGACTCCAAGGTAAAAAAAGAAAAATAACAGAAATTCAATCAAAATAGCTTAAACCCCCCCACCCACCAAAAAAACCTGCTGAAAAGTTGTTCAGCAGATACAAAATTAAAAGCAAAGCTTTTGCATAGCAAAGGAAACCATCGCTATAACAAAAAGACAACCTGTGGACTGGGAGAAAATACTTGCTAATCATGCAACCAACAAGGGCTTAATTTCCAAAATATACAAACAGCTCATACAACTAAATAACAAAAAAGCAAACAACATAAAAAATGGGCAGAAGACTTAAATAGACTTTTATCCAAAGAAGACATACAGATAGCTAATAGGCACATGAAAATGTGCTCAACATCAGTAATTATTAGAGAAATGCAAATCAAAACCACAATGAGGTATCATCTCACACCTGTCAGAATGGCCATCATCAAAAAGTCTACAAATAACAAATGTTGGAGAGGATGTGGGGAAAAGGGAGCCCTGGTATGGTGCTGGTGGGAATGCAAATTGGTGCAGCCACTACGGAAAACTGTATGGAGGTGCCTTAAAAAACTAAAAATAGAACTACGATATGACCTAGGAATTCTACTCCTAGGTATATATCCAAAAAAAATGAAAACACTATTTCAAAAAGATGCATGCACCACAATGTTGATAGCAGCACTATTTACAATAGCCAACACATGGAAGCAACCCAAGTGCCCATCAAAAGATGACTGGATTAAGAAGATGTGGTATATTTATACAATGGAATACTACTCAGCCATAAAAAAGAATGAAATACTGCCATTTGCAGCAATGTGGATGAACCTAGAGAATATTATGCTAAGTGAAGTAAGTCAAGCAGAGAAAGACAAATACTGTATGATTTCACTTACATTTGGCATCTAACAACCAAAAAACAAACAAAACAAGATGAAAACAGACTCACAAATAGAACAAATGGGTGGTTTGGGGGGTGGGCGAAACAGGTGAAGAAAATTAAGAGATACAAATTTTCAGTGAGAAAATAAATAAGTCACAGGGACGTATTACACACCAAGAAATATCGTCAATGTTGTAACAACTCTGCATGGGGACAGATGGTTACTAGACTTATGGTCTTGATCATTTCATGATGTAGTTAAATGTTGAATCACTATGTTGTACACCTGAAACAAACATAATTTTGTATGTCAACTATATTTCAATAAAAAAAATTTATCACAGTATGGTGCATCATATGAAAAGTCAAAATCAAAACAGAAAACAATTTAAGTATCCCACAATAGGAAATTCATTAAATACAGGACAGCCACATGCTCATTCAATTAGCTGTCAGAAGTAGATTATTACATGACTTGGTGTCCATGATAAACTGCTAGCTGAATAAAAACATGTTACAAAACAATATCTATAGTATGATCTCTTTCTCTGTTATACATATACTCTGGTTTAGAGATGATTCTTCATCTTTTTTTCCTCAGTCAAAACTTCTGACTTTTCTACTACGTACATACAATATTTGAGTCATATGTTAAGGGAAATATATATGCATTTTATGAATTTAAGCCTTAATCATTTTTCTATAATTAAAATTAATTGATTCTTCCACTTCCCTATAGATTACATAAAGATTTACTTTCATATGGCAACTAAAATTACTGTATCTTTAAAATGACATTAGGCAAGGTGCTCAAACTTTGCTAAAAATTGGCATTAATGTTTCTTCTGCCCACCCACCTAAATTAATATTGTTTTATATGAAAACTTGGAAGTTTACCATAGCTGTTCCTATTTTACAAAATGGAGCCCAAAATCTTCAACCATACATGGCAAACCTAATATAATTCCACAGAATTTTTTACACAACCTTATTGCTCAAAATGGCTATTGCTCCTCCTTGAACAGAGCATAAGCCAGGAATTAACAACTACTCCTGCCAAATCAACTAAATATATGGCTGGTGATGACTACACGACCCATAAACACAGGCCAGGAGGAATGGAGGCAAAGACTGAGAAGATGCAAGAAATGTTTAACAAAGACCTAGAAGAATTAAAGAACAAACACCTAGAAGAACTAAAGAACAAACGAACAGAGATGAATACAATAACTGAAATGAAAAATACACTAGAAGGAATCAATAGCAGAATAACTGAGGCAGAAGAACGGATAAGTGACCCGGAAGACAGAATGGTGGAATTCACTGCCACGGAACAGAATATAGAAAACAGAATGAAAGAAATGAAGACAGCCTAGGAAACCTCTGGGAAAACATTAAATGCACCAACAATTCACATTGCAGGGGTCCCAGAAGGAGAAGAGAGAGAGAAAAGACCCGAGAAAATACTTGAAGAGATTATAGTTGAAAACTTCCCTAACATAGGAAAGGAAATACCCACCCAAGTCCAGGAAGCACAGAGAGTCCCATACAGGATAACCCAAGGAGAAACATGCCAAGACACACAGTAATCAAACTGGCAAAAATTAAAGACAAAGAAAAATTATTGACAGCAACAAGGGAAAAATGACAAATAACATACAAGGGAACTCCCATAAGCTTAACAGCTGATTTCTCAGCAGAAACTCTACAAGCCAGAAGGGAGTGGCATGATATATTTAAAGCAATGAAAAGGAAGAACCTACAACTAAGATTACTCTACCTGGCAAGGATCTCATTCAGATATGACGGATAAATCAAAAGTTTTACAGACAAGCAAAAGCTAAGAGAAGGCAGCACCACCAAACCAGCCCTACAAAAAATACTAAAGAAACTTCTCGAAGCGGGAAACACAAGAGAAGAAAAGGACCTACAAAAACAAACACATAGCAGTTAAGAAAATGGTCACAGGAACATACATATCGATAATTATCTTAAATGCAAATGGATTAAATGCTACAACCAAAAGACAAAGACTCCCTGAATGGATACAAAAACAAGACCCATATATATGCTATCTACTGGAGACCCACTTCAGACCTAGGGACACATACAGACTGAAGGTGAGGGGATGGAAAAAGATATTCCATGCAAATGGAAATCAAAAGAAAGCTGGAGTAGCAATACTCATATCAGATAAAATAGACTTTAAAATAAAGAATGTTACAAGAGACAAGGAAGGACACTACATAATGATCAAGGGATCAATCCAAGAAGAAGATATAACAATTATAAATACACATATGCACCCAACATAGGAGCACCTCAATACATAAGGCAACTGCTAACAGCTATAAAAGAGGAAATCAGCAGTAACACAACAATAGTGGTGTACTTTAACACCTCACTTACACCAATGGACAGATCATCCAAACAAAATTAATAAGGAAACACAAGCTTTAAATGACACAAAAGACCAGATGGATTTAATTGATATTTATAGGACATTCCATCCAAAACAGCAGATTACACTTTCTTCTCAAGTGCACATGGAACATTCTCCAGGATAGATCACATCTTAGGTCACAAATCAAGCCTCAGTAAATTTAAGAAAATTAAAATCATAACAAGCATCTTTCCTCACCACACACTATGAGATTAGAAATCAATTACAGGGAAAAAAATCGTAAAAAACACAAACACATAGAGGCTAAACAATACGTTACTTAATAATCAAGAGATCACTGAAGAAATCAAAGAGGAAATCAAAAAATACCTAGAAAAAAATGACAGCGAAAACACGACGATGTGTTTCATTTTGACAACAAAAATCCAAAACTTATATGATGCAGCAAAAGCAGTTCTAAGAGGGAAGTTTATAGCAATACAAGGCTACGTCAAGAAACAGGAAAAATCTCAAACAATCTAACCTTACACCAAAAGGAACTAGAGAAAGAAGAAAAAACAAAAACCAGAGTTAGTAGAAGGAAAGAAATCATAAAGATCAGAGCAGAAATAAATGAACTAGAAACAAAGAAAACAATAGCAAAGATCAATAAAACTAAAAGCTGGCTCTTTGAGAAGATAAACAAAATTGATAAACCATTAGCCAGACTCATCAAGAAAAAGAGGGAGAGGACTGAAATCAATAAAATTAGAAATGAAAAAGGAGAAGTTACAACGGAATCTTCAGAAATACCAAGCATCATAAGAGACTACTATAAGCAACTCTATGCCAATAAAATGGACAACATGGAAGAAATGGACAAATTCTAAGAAAGGTATAACCTTCCAAAACTGAACCAGGAAGAAAGAGAAAATATGAACAGACCAATCACAAGCACTGAAATTGAAACTGTGATTAAAAATCTTCCAACAAACAAAAGCCCAGGACCAGATGCCTTCACAGGCGAATTCTATCAAACATTTAGAGAAGAGTTAACACCTATCCTTCTCAAACTCTTCCAAAATATAGCAGAGGGAGGAACACTCCCAAACTCATTCTACAAGGCCACTATCACTCTGATACCAAAACCAGACAAAGATGTCACAAAGAAAGAAAACTACAGGACAATATCACTGATGAACTTAGATAAAAATCCTCAACAAAATACTAGCAAACAGAATCCAACAACACATAAAAAGGATCATACAAAATGAGCAAGTGGGATTTATCCCAGGGATGGAAGAATTCTTCAATATATGCAAATCAATCAACGTGATACACCATACTAACAAACTGAAGGAGAAAAACCATATGATCATCTCAATAGATGCAGAGAAAGCTTTCGACAAAATTCAACACCATTTATGATAAAAACCCTCCAGAAAGTAGGCATAGAGGGAACTTTCCTCAACATAATAAAGGCCATATATGAGAAACCCACAGCCAACATTGTCCTCAATGGTGAAAAACTGAAACCATTTCCACTAAGATCAGGAACAAAACAAGGTTGTCCACTCTCACCACTATTATTCAACATAGTTTTAGAAGTTTTAGCCACAGCAATCAGAGAAGAATAAGTAATAAAAGACATCCAAATTGGAAAAGAAGAAGTAAAGCTGTCACTGTTTGCAGATGACATGATACTATAAACAGAGAATCCTAAAAATGCTACCAGAGAACTACTAGAGCTAATCAATGAATTTGGTAAAGTAGCAGGATACAAAATTAATGAACAGAAATCTCTTGCATTTCTATACACTAATGATGAAAAATCTGAAAGTGAAATCAAGAAAACACTCCCATTTACCACTGCAACAAAAAGAATAAAATATCTAGGAATAAACCTACCTAAGGAGACAAAAGACCTCTATGCAGAAAATTATAAGACACTGATGAAAGAAATTAAAGATGATACAAATAGATGGAGAGATATACCATGCTCCTGGATTGGAAGAATCAACATTGTGAAAATGATTATACTTTCCAAAGCAATGTACAGATTCAATGCAATCCCTATCAAACTACCACTGGCATTTTTCACAGAACTAGAACAAAATATTTCACAATTTGTGTGGAAACACAAAAGACCCCAAATAGCCAAAGCAATCTTGAGAATGAAAAACAGAGCTGGAGGAATCAGAATCCCTGACTTCAGACTATTACTACAAAGCTACAGTAATCAAGACAGTATGGTACTGGCACAAAAACAGAAATATGGATCAATGGAACAGGATAGAAAGCCCAGAGATAAACCCACGCACATATGGTCACCTTATCTTTGATAAAGGAGGCAAGAATATACAGCGGAGAAAAGACAGCCTCTTCAATAAGTGGTGCTGGGAAAACTGGACAGGTACATGTAAAAGTATGAGATTAGATCACTCCCTAACACCATACACAAAATAAGCTCAAAATGGATTAAAGACCTAAATGTAAGGCCAGACACCATCAGACTCTTAGAGGAAAACATTGGCAGAACACTCTATAACATAAATCACAGCAAGATCCTTTTGACCCACCTCCTAGAGAAAGAGAAATAAAAACAAAAATAAACAAATGGGACCTAATGAAACTTAAAAGGTTTTGCACAGCAAAGGAAACCATAAACAAAACGAAAAGACAACTCTCAGAATGGGAGAAAATTTTTGCAAATGAAGGAACTGACAAAGGATTAATCTCCAAAATTTCAAGCAATTCATGCAGCTCAATATCAAAAACACAAACAACCCAATCCAAAAATGCGCAGAAGACCTAAATAGACATTTCTCCAAAGATATACAGATTGCCAACAAACACATGAAAGAATGCTCAACATCATTAATCATTAGAGAAATGCACAAAACTACAATGAGATATCATCTCACGCCGGTCAGAATGGCCATCATCAAAAAATCTACAAACAATAAATGCTGGAGAGGGTGTGGAGAAAAGGGAAACCTCTTGCACTGTTAGTGGGAATGTAAATTGATACAGCCACTATGGAGAACAGTATGGAGGTTCCTTAAAAAACTAAAAACAGAAGTACCATATGACCCAGCAATCCCACTACTGGGCATATACCCTGAGAAAACTGTAATTCAAAAAGAGTCATGTACCAAAATGTTCATTGCAGCTCTATTTACAACAGCCAGGACATGGAAGCAACCTAAGTGTCCCTCAACAGATGAATGGATAAAGAAGATGTGGCACATATATACAATGGAATATTACTCAGCCATAAAAAGGAACAAAATTGAGTTATTTGTAGTGAAGTGGATGGACCTAGAGACTGTCATACAGAGTGAAGTAAGTCAGAAAGAGAAAAACAAATACCATAGGCTAACACATATATATGGAATCTAAAAAAAGAAAAAAAATGGTCAGAAGAACCTAGGGACAAGACAGGAATAAAGATGCAGACCTACTAGAGGATGGACTTGAGGATACGGGGAGGGGGAAGGGTAAGCTGTGACAAAGTGAGAGAGTGGCATGGACATATACACACTACTAAACGTAAAACAGATAGCTAGTGGGAAGCAACCGCATAGCACAGGGAGATCAGCTCGGTGCTTTGTGACCACCTGTAGGGGTGGGATAGGGAGGGTGGGAGGGATGTAGATGCAAGAGGGAAGAGATATGGGGACATATGTATATGTATAACTGATTCACTTTGTTATAAAGCAGAAACTAACCCACCATTGTAAAGCAATTATACTCTAATAAAGATGTTAAAAAAAAAAGAATTATTAAAAAAAAAATCTTCCAACAAATAGAAGTCCAGCACCAGATGGCTTCACAGGTGAATTCTATCAAACATTCAGAGAAGAGCTAACACCTATCCTTCTCAAACTCTTCCAAAAAACTGCAGAGGAAGGAACACTGCCAAACTCATTCTACGAGGCCACCATCACCCTGTTACCAAAACCAGACAAAGATGTCACAAAGAAAGAAAACTACAGGACAATATCACTGATGAACTTAGATAAAAATCCTCAACAAAATACTAGCAAACAGAATCGAACAGCACATTAAAAGGATCATACACAATGAGCAAGTGGGATTTATCCCAGGGATGCAAGGATTCTTCAATATACGCAAATCAATCAATGTGATAAACCATATTAACAAACTGAAGGAGAAAAACCATATGATCATCTCAACAGATGCAGGAAAAGCTTTCAACAAAATTCAACACCCATTTATGATAAAAACCCTGCAGAAAGTGGGCATAGCGGGAACCTACCTCAACATAATAAAGGCCATATATGACAAACCCACAGCCAGGGCTCACATTTAGTACATAAGTGAAAGAATGAAAAATTAAGTTATAACAGTTAACCATGTTTTTTAAAACAAATATCAAGACATATGAATAATTCATATCCTATGTAGAAAAAAGTATAGGTAAAGCAGCACTACCATATAATGCAGGGAGAAGTCCAACAGGAAGAAATCTTTACAGATGGTAATTATATACCCTTGGGCTAGCAATTTCATTTCTAAAAATTTATTCTAAGAAATAACTAGAGGTGAGCGCTAAGGACAGCTCTCAGGATGATCATCACAGCACTGAAGATGATAAAAAAAATTGAAAACAAAATATCCATCAATAGAAGATTGGTAAAAGTATGAAGAATGCAATGTACAATGAAATACTCTGTAGGCATAAAAAATACGTGTGTACATATGCCAGGAAAAGATGTACACAATATATTAAGATGAAAAAATCAGGTTATACTAAACAATATGCTCAATACAATCTCATTTTTTAAAAATCCATAGATATACATGTACATATAGAAAAAGGTATGAAATTATATATAGCAAATTGTTTAGAGTCATGTCTGGATAGTGATATTATGTGCAATTTTTTTGTTTCAAATTTTGCTTATCCTTCTCTTCTAATTTTGAATAACAAACGAGCTGCGCAAGAAAAAATACTGTAAAAACTCAATATGCATATTCTAAAAGTAAAAATTCATTGAGACACCGGGATAGAAAATATGAAATTATAACTTTCCTGGGCAATGCAAGAGGTCTCATAAACAAGCTGTTAAGAACTAGGACTAGAGATGAATAAAAAGAGCTTATTACACCCCAAAGTAGCTCACAGAAACATAAACAAGGAAACAAACATTTATAGTAAGTTATGCTTAAATACAGAGGGATGCCGTGGGGCAAAGAGTGAAGGACACAAACCTAATGGGTAAGAAAATTTCACAAAAGAGAAACAAATCACTCAATAAACTTCATTATTAACTTAACTAGGAAATGTCCCCCTAATAATAAGAATTTTACTAGCATTCTTAGATTACCTTAAATTCACTAAACTTTTCTAACAGAACTTATACTCCTGCTTTGTAGGATTTATCACAACTGCAAATAAGTAGCTGTACCACAAATGGTAAAGTATCATCTGCTTTGGGCCCCCAACTTAGAATGAAAGTTTCCTGGGAGTAAAAACTATGTCTCTCCTTTACATCATTGTATCTCTAGCATCTAATGGTGCCTTGTGCACAGTAGACACACAACTTTAGTTGAATAAATAAATATAAATAAAAACTGTCAGTTTATCCTTTCCTCCATAGGTTTGGCTCAGAAAGCAGGTTGTGTTGCCTGGCGCAAGGACATCTTCCACATGTAACTTAGAATCAGGCCCCTCTTTAATACTGTTCTGCAACTGCTGACTCTAAACCCTAGCCAATCCTAAGCAGTTCTTTAGTTTTCTGTGGTTAAATGCAAACTCTCTTGCTCTCTATATCTCTAAGCTGTTCTTCTTCAGCTCCTTTTATTTATCAAGTGGCATTAGGCTACCGCTTTTCCCTCCCTTTTGGAGTAGAAATGGGCAAGGGAGTGGGGGATGGGAAAAGCAGTGACAAATTAATTACATCATATGATACAGAATAAAAGACAAGGGATTAGCCTTGTTTTTAAATCCCAGCTCTGCCTCTTCTTAGCTCCATGCCCTTGGGAAAATTACTTGTACTTTGTGGGTCTTAGCTTATTCACGTATAAAATAAGGACAAGACCACCAAACTCATAGAGATGTTGTAATAATTAAATAATGTATGTCATACACTTAGTGTAGGTGCCTTGACAGCAAGAGGCACTCAATGAATGGAATAGCTGTTCTCCCTGTTTTTGTGGTTGTTACATAATGATATTTGTTCCTAAACTACTCCTTAAAGGCAATTCCTCTCAGTGAATGATATATCCTAGTTTCTTTTAGAGTCAGGTCCCTACTCCTTCAAAGCATTTTCATATCATATAACAAAACAAAATCTGAGAAAAAGAGTTGTCTTTAGTAGATCTCTTCATAATGATGGCTTGTTGCAGCACCTTTCTAAGACATCTTAACATAAGTTCCACTGGAGCATCCTCTAGACCAGTGACCTATAAGCATGATCATTTGTACATCTCTACTGGTAAAAAAAAAAAAAAATTCAGCACACCAGCATATATATATATTTATTTTATACACATGAACTACAGGAATGAAAATATTATGCAAAGTAGGAAAATCTAAAACAATTGTTCTTACTAAAAAACATAAAACATGTTTAAGTTCAAAACCGTTGAAACCTCTATGTAATACAAATATCTTTTAGGGACACACTCAACCTCAGTATAAAATACTGTAAATGATATAATCTGCCAATAACCACGTGAAAAGATGCTCAACACTATAAGTCATTAGGAAACTGCAAATCAAAACCACAATGAGATACCACTTTATACCCAATAGGATGGCTATAATAAGACAGACAATAACGAATGTTGATAATGATGTGGCAAATGTGAATGCTAGCATATTGCTGGCAAGAATGTAAAATGGTGCAACCACTTGGAAAAACAGTTTGGCAGTTCCTTGAAAAGTTAAAAATAGTTATCATAAAACCCAGAAATTCTATTCCTAGATACATATCAAGAGAACTGAAAGCATAAGTCCACGTAAAAACTTGTACACAAATGGTCATGGCAGCATTATTCATAATAACTAAAAAGTAGAAACAACCCAAACGTCCATCAACTGACGAATGGATTAACAAAATTTGCTACAGCCATTCAATGTAATATTATAGAGCCATAAAAAGGAATGAAGTTCTAATGAAACTCGAAAATATGCTAGGTAAAAGAAGCCAGACACAAAACGGCATATACTATATGATTCCATTGACACGAATTGTCCAGAATAGGCAAAGCCATAGAGACAGAAAACAGTTGCCAAGGACTGTAGGAAGATGGGAATTGAAAGTGACTACTAATGGGCTTGGGGTTTCTTTGAGGGTTGTATTCGTTTCCTATGGCTGCTGTAACAAATTACCACAAAGTTAGTGGCTTATCACAACAAAAACTCATTCTCTTACAGTTCTGGAGGCCAGAGTCCAGGTGAGTCTTATGAGGGTAAAATTCAAGGTTATCTCTAGAGGCTCTGGAGAAGAATCTGTTTCCTCGCCTTTTCTAGCTTCTAGAAGCTGCCTGCATTCCTTGGTTCATGATTCCTCCCTCACATCATCACATCACCTTTTCTTCTGTTTCAGTTGTCACATCACGCTTTCTCTTCTCTGTAGTCAAATCTCTCTGTCTCCTTCTTACAGGGACACTTGTGATTACATTTAGGATACCACTCAGATAATCCAGGATAATCTACCCATCTCAAGGTCTTTAACTTAATCACATATGCAAAGTCCCCTTTATGATATAGGATGACATTCATAGGTCCCAGAGATTAGGACCTGGATATCTTTGGGGGGCATTATTCAGCTTAACACAGGAATGATTTAAAAATGCTTTGATAGGGGCTTCCCTGGTGGCGCAGTGGTTGAGAATCCGCCTGCCAATGCAGGGGACACAGGTTCAAGCCCTGGGAAGATCCCACATGCTGCAGAGCAACTAAGCCCGTGTGCCACAACTACTGAGCCTGTGCTAGAGCCTGTGAGCCACAACTACTGAGCCTGCACACCTAGAGTCCATGCTTTGCAACAAGAGAAGCCACTTCAGTGAGAAGTCCATGCACCGCAATGAAGAGTGGCCCCCGCTCACCGCAACTAGAGAAAGCCCGTGCGCAGCAACAAAGACCCAACGCAGCCAAAAATAAAATAAATTAATTAATTAAAATGCTTTGATAGTGGTGGTTGATGAACAGCTTTGTGAATATACTAAAAATCACTGAACTATACACTTTAAAAGAGTGAACTTTATGTTATGTGAATTATATCTCAATAATGCTGTAACTTTCTTTAAAAGACACTGTTGTCAGAAAAATATAGCTATTACATGGCTCAAAAAATAAAAGGCAAATAATTTGTGTATAGCTGTCCTCAGGCATACGTAAAGGAATGAAGAAATTCCATAAAGTCAAGGTTAACAGTGCTTCAGATAAACTTCTCAACAATCCGTATCTGGAATCAGCGTGTCTAATAAAATGACACAACCCCATATACATATATATATGTATATATATACACACATACATATACATACACATATGTACGTAAATACCTATAAAATGACACAACTATATATATATGTGTGTATGTGTGTATGTATGTATATATCCTATAAATTCATTTAACTCATATGCATAAACTGTAATGGATTGCCATATTCTAACAAAGGAGAGATGATGGTACAGCCAGTCTTCACTGTGGAACTCCCACTCTTCCTTTAGGATACCTGGCTACTCTAGGTGGTACATGACCATCTGATGGAAGTGCAAGTAAAGAAACCATCAATCCATATATTAAATATTATTTGAGCCTTATTTTACTCTTTTTTGAGATAAAAGATAAATAAGAAATATTCTAATATCTTCTTCCCATACCTCATGGCTGGGCTTATACACAAAACACCTTAGAGACTGCTGCTCTTGACAATGCTCCCAAACTTCACTGGATATCAAAGTCACTGGGGAACTCATTAAAAACTAGAGAGCCTAGGCTTCATCTCTAGAGATTCTGATTTCATAGCTCAAGTTATCCACAAACTTTTGAAGACCTTACTCTATACACTAGAAATCACTGCCATTCATTTTTCTATGAAGTCCATAACTTAGACAGAGTAGCTGAGGCAAACAAGTGAAAGAGAAGGAAATACACTCTAACTGAAGCTGTAAGTGTAACATGATGAAACAAAGTCAATAACATTCTTTTGTTTGACCTGTTTTCGACAATTTCAGATCAAAGTCATATGACCTTGTCAATTGTTTAAGCAAGTTAATTGTTCAAATGACCACTTACATAAGTAGAGGCAGTGTGCCATGGCTCTGAAGCCAAAAGAATGGTACCTCTGAGAACATCTTACTCATTACTGTTGAATTAGAACTTAGAGCAACAGGTTCCATCATACTACCATGAGAAGATCTAAGCCCAGCTTTTAATAAAGCTCAAAAACCATACAACAGGTCCTATATGGTATGAAGTCATCTAAATCACAAAAGATAAGTGATATATACTGAAAACATAAAAAAAGCCATTAGAAAGACAGCCAATTAATAGTACAGTCCACAGACTTGAACAAATCCTTTTCTGTCAACTCTGAAAAGTCTCTCCAACTTAAAACTAAAGAACCTTAAAACAAAATGTATACCTTATCTCCTTTAAATACTACTTCTAGATTTTTATGCATGTTAAAGAGGCATTCCGAGTAATTCTGTACCTATGCAAAGATTTACCAAAAGCTTACTGTCTTAATTCCCAATACTTCCTACACCTTTCACTAACACATGATTTTAGTCATCTAATCAAAGTGAAGACTAATCTGGCAACATTAGTATTTCTGGAAATGAGTCTCTTAGCGATATTTTATCTTGGGCAATGAGAGGGTAAGATCAACACATTTATATACCATGGAGATGAGTTTAAGCACCACAGATAACAATGCCATTTTTAATAAAAGTTTAATTCTAGGTTCATTTATGGGTATACGATGAATAAGTTTTTCAAAAATTCTAGGTCACTTAAGGGTATATGCAAATTTCTTGGAAGGTACCAAAATAATGCTTTCAATCACTTCTCAAAATCCATAGAGCCTTTCAAACATGTAATGTCATTTAATCTACAACCCTCCTTCAACGATTCCCTCTCTACACCCCATGTCCCCATTTACCCCCCAAAGAAAAACCCACCCCTTGTATAAGCTTAAACCAATATTTGATTCACTGGAATGGCAGAATGGCACACAATTAGCATGATTGTAGTCACATCATTATTTCTAGCTCAGTGGCATTTATTCAGATAAGCACAATCTGCAACCACTGAGCCCAGCTCTTCTGATGTTAACTGGCATCATTAAAACCCTCCTAGTGTCCAACTTGTTTGATCTTTTAAAGAATGCCCTGCGTTTGTGACTGAGAGCCGGAAACTCACGGCTGGATACCCTGAACAGCGTTCCTGTTTGGTCACAGACTACTCACATCAGTTAATAATCCTCAGAGACCAGGATTCCAATTCAAGAGGGAAAACTTTTCATACAAAAATTCTTTAAACACAAAATAAACAGGAAATGGGATTAAAATAATGAACAGGCGGGGAGAAGGAGCTCTTAAATGTCATAACTTCGAAAGTTGAGAATGTAAAATGTTCCGAGTGAAGTATCTAAAAGATCATAGCAAATCTGGGTATGGCAAAGGGCAGACAGCAGAGGAGAGAGGACTGAATCATAAAAGCAAAAACAGAAAATGATAAAATTTCGAGACCTCAAATTTAAAATTTTCTCTTTTGATTAGTGCTCAACTTTTCATACTCTACAAATACTGTCTGTAAAAAGAAATTAAAACAACCAATTAAATAATACTTGACTTAAATCTTTTCTACTTAAAGAGAAAAAGCCAATATTTTTATTTTCCCACACATTTCACACGTGTGCTGAATAGCATTCCATTATACAAACCTACCACAGTCAGTTAAAATTTTATTTTGAAAATGAAAAACCATATTTAAAAATCTACTCACAGCGTGACAAAGTAAATGTTATAATGTCCACAAATGTTTAATAAAAGGCAAGTTCCTGCTGTCCTTTTAAAGTTAAAAATAAAGCCAAACTACAACTTTCAACTGCAAAGAGTCATTGTGTAATACATAAAAAGCTCAGCATGGAAATAGATTCAACAAATGTACAAAAAGCGTTTTCATGCCCAGGAAGAACTGAAGGCATCAAAAAACATGCCCCAACTACAAATAATGTAGAGCTCAGTTCAAAAAGACCAGCAAATTCCTTCTCTAATGCATAGCAAACGAAACTTAATCAACTCCTCTGCAAGGTCAAACAGGCAACCCACCTTCAAATGTCCCCACAAACGAAAACATAAAAACAACAAAAGAGGTTCCAGAAAGTAATAAATACTGAATCCACAGTAGGCTACAGAACCCTTACTGTACATAGCTGAGAAAACCTACTGTGGAACAATGGATCATATTTCCATATTAAATTATATTTATCACACTGAAAAATCCTTAAACAAAATACAGGATTTATACTGGCCATTTTTATACGACACTAACTCCCTAAACCTTCCAAACACAATCCCACTGAAAACATGAGTCCCACTGAAAATCATTCCCACCCCATGACGCACTGAAGGAGCAGCTAGACAAAGAGTTGGGATGATGGGAGAGGGCAGGGAGAACTACCTTCCCCCATGATTTCAGAAAATAAATCAATAAAAGAGGATAGAATAGCCAAAACATAACCTTGGCACAGGGTATTTCCGGGAAAATAACTGCTGTGACAAATGGCCTGAAGTGAACTCTTCCAGCGGTCAAGAATCCCCAGGAAAGGCCCCTCCCCTCCTTATCTATTGCTCAATTGTACAATACTCCGCTTTGAAAATATAACACCCTCTTGGAGCTGGGCAAGATGAAAGAGCTTTTCTTCATGATCCCGCAACGCCTATTAATTTTTGCTACAACAGACTCACAGCTGATTAAGAAAACAGAGGGCTAGCACTGCCTCACATTCCCATCTCAGGATTTAAGAGAGAAAAATCTTAAAAGTGAATGAGCCCTCTTTTTCAGTACAATGTATTGATTTTCATTTCTGCACACACCAAAAGCTGTTTCTCTTCCAACTGTGGGCAATTTGTTTAGCCTGGAGGTCACTTTCCTCCTTGAAACATCAGAAGCAATGTTATTAGATTCCTATGCAGTTAAAGAATTATCTTTCTGAAATATTATGACTCATTCACCACCACCCAGAGCACAGGTTGAGAAATCAATGGCTGAAGGAGCAAAATTTAAACTGTCCACAAAGTACACTCACACTTTTATCACAAGTGGAAAAGCAACATGATAGAGTGGAAAAGCACAAGAAGTATAGTTAAGCCAAAGAGTATTCGAATCTCCATGTTATCACATATTTATGTTAATTTGGATGTTACTTTGACTTCCCAGACTCATGAGCAATAGCACCTATATTACAAGATTATTATGAAGTGCAATATAGAATATAATGGATACCAAATGCCAAACATATTCACTAGCATGAAAAATGCAGCTTTTATAGTTTTGTTTTATTAACATATAACAGTTCAATGAATCCTGATAATGTATACACTATTGTAACCACCATGCCCATCAAGATGCAGACCATGGAAATATAACGTGAGCCACGGGGACTTCCCTGGTGGTGCAGTGGTTAAGAATCCACTTGCCAGTGCAGGGGACACAGGTTCGATCCCTGGTCCAGGAAGATCCCACATGCCGCGGAGCAACTAAGCCCATGAGCCACAACTACTGAGCCCACGTGCCACAACTACTGAAGCCCGAGCGCCTAGAGCCCGTGCTCCGCAACAAGAGAAGCCGCCGCAATGAGAAGCCCGCACACTGCAACGAAAAGTAGACCCCTCTCACCGCAACTAGAGAAAGCCCACACACAGCAACAAAAACCCAACACAGCGAAAAATAAAATAAATAAATTTTTTAAAAAAGAAAAATATAATGTGAGTCACATACACAACTGAAAATTTTCTAGTAACCACACTAAGAAAAGTAAAGGGAGACAGATGAAATTAATTTGAATATATTTTATTTAACCCAATCTATCCAAAATATTATCATTTTATGTAACTGATTCAAAACTATTATCAATGAGATATTTTATATATTATTTCATACTAAGGCTTCGATCTGTTGTATATTTTACACTGGCAGCACATCATAATTTGAATTGGCCACAGTTCAAGTGCTTACTAGTCTCTGTGGCTAACAGCTCTTATATTAGACAGTGCAGATACAGACCACAATCCAGAAAATTTCCTCATGTCCCTTTCTAGTCTACACTTCTCCCCACCCCAAGTCAACTGCTATGCTGATTTCTACCCTCACAGATAAATTCTGCCTAATCTTGAATTTCATAAAAATTAGATGTATAGACTTCTTGTGACTGGCTTCTTTCACCAAGCATGCTTTTGGGATCAGCCATCTTGCTGCAAGTGGCAGTGGTCCGTTCCTTTTTATCGCTGAATAGCATTCCGCTGTACAAATACAATACCCATTTGGGTTGTTTCCAAATATGCTATAATCAATAAAGCTGAAATGAACACTCTTGTACAAGTCTTTTTGTGGACATGTTTTCATTTAACTCAGGTAAGTATCTAGAAGTGGAAATGTTGGATCATAAGGTAGGTTTATGTTCATCTTTTTAAGAAACTGCCGAATACCCTCCCATAGTGGTTGTATCATTTTATACCCCTGACAGTAATGTATGAGATATCAAATTACTTCATACTTTCTGCAGTGGTTGGTATTGTCACTCTTTTAAAGATTAGTGATTTCATTGGTATATATGTTTCCCAACGACCAACAATGTTGACATTTTTCCATGTTTACTAGCCAATCATATGACGTCCTTTTTGAAGAGTGGTTTGGAAAGAAGAAGGGAGAGTTGTTGCACAGACAAACTGAGATTACTTATATAAAGTTATTTGTGGGTTTCCCTGGTGGCGCAGTGGTTGAGAGTCCGCCTGCCGATGCAGGGGACACGGGTTCATGCCCCGGTCCGGGAAGATCCCACATGCCGCGGAGCGGCTGGGCCCATGAGCCATGGCCGCTGAGCCTGTGCGTCCGGAGCCTGTGCTCCACAGCGGGAGAGGCCACAACAGTGAGAGGCCCGCGTACCGCAAAAAAAAAAAAAAAAAAGTGTTTGTAACATTAAAATAAGGGATGCACTTGCAAGGACTACCTGGGTCAGGCAGATAGCATAAATCTAAAAGCCAAGGAAAGTGCTGCAAATTAGAGTATACACTCCTCTGAAGGAGGCTGTTAAATGTTACTTAGTACCAAGGCCTCCATCCCACGTGGAAAAGCAGCCCAGGTTCTGTAAGATCTTCCTCTCTTATCAAGAGAGGGTAGATACCTGTATTTTTATTTTTAATTAATATTGGAATTAATATAAAGTATTAATCCTATGATAATCAAAGAATATAAGCCATAAGTTTTCAAACTCTGATTTATATAAATGTTAGTGGTTTATATAAAGACAAACATCCCTACTATGGTAAACATTAAACCATTCAGAATTGTTACTGATTCCTGGTCAAAGATAATAACTATTAAGACAAGGACAGGCAATCTACCAATGACAGATGACAAAATCATTTCAAGTGGCAAGGCAACAATGCCCCAGAGACAGAAAGAAAAAGTTGGGTAAGGCAGCTCCTGTTTCCTCTTTCCCAGCTAGCTTCCTAAATGACAGAACACATTCTATGGTATTCTTATTCTTCAGTGACTATCCACATTATGTAATTCTAGTAAGAATGAAGGTAACAGCTAATCATACTGCAGTGGCAGTGCCTACCTAGGAGTATATGCATTATTTGGGGAGAGCAGAAGAAAAGATATATGCTGATGGGACATAAAACAGTACAGCTGCTTTGGAAAATAGGTTGGCAGCTACTAAAATGTTTAAACATAGAGTGATATGATCCAGCAATTTCACTCTTAGATATATACCCAAGAAAAATGAAGTATATGTTCACATAAGAACTCAAACATGAATGTTCATAGCAGCATTATTCATAATAGCCAAAAAGTGGAAACAACCCAAATGTCCATCAACTGATGAATGGATAAATAAAATGTGGTGTAGCCATACAGTGCATTACTTACCTATAAAAAGGAATGAAATATTGATACATGCTATAACATGGATGAATCTTGAAAACATTATGCTAAGTAGAAAGCCAGTCACAGAGACTTCCCTCATGGTCCAGTGGTAAAGAATCCACGTTCCAATGCAGGGGACATGGGTTCGACCCCTGGTCAGGGAACTAAGGTCCCACATGCCACAGGGCAACTAAGCCAGAGCGCCACAACTAAGAAGCTCGCACACCTCAACTAGAGAGCCCGCATGCCACAAACTACAGAGCCTGTGTGCCCTGGAGCCCACGCGCCACAACTAAAGAGAGAAAACCCACCACCACAACTAGAGGGAAGCCCGCACGCTGCAATGAAGAGACCGCACGCCACAACAAAAGATCCCACGTGACGCAACTAAGACCCGACACAGCCAAAAAAATTAATTAAATATTTTTTAAAAAGCCAGTCACAAAAGGCCACATATTGCATGACTTCGTTTACATGAAATGTCCAGAACAGACAAATCTATACAGACAGAAAATAGATTAGTGGCTCCCTATGGCTGGAGGTGGGGGGGCATGGGGGTATGGAAAGTGTGAAGTTTCTTTTTGGGGTAATAAAAACGTTCTAAAAGTGATTGTGATGATGGATGCACAACTCAGAATATTCAAAAAGTGACTGAATTTTACGCTATAAATGGGTGAGTTGGATAGCATGTGAATTATATCTCAATACAACTGTTTTCATAAAAAGAAAGAAAAACCAAAGATACTAGTGATCCGTAGAGCCTCTTTCTTCTAGTCCTAAACATTCTTTCCCTCTGCCACCTGATGTTGCTGCTTAAAATTTAGAGAAGTATTCCTTTGATGTTGTATCTCTCCTCTGCACTATTTCTGAATTTCAAATATCAATACATTTAGTGTACCTAACACAATGCTCTCCCCTACGTAGGCTGTGAGCTCCTAGAAGGCTGAAAATGTCTCATAAATCTTTATATCCAGAGAGCCTTGCACAACCTGGCTTCAGTTTTCAGTATTTTTATTTTAAAGGTGATGCTTTTGGTGTCCTGCCTAGGGAATTCTTGCCCAACATGTGCGCTGCAGTGGACACAGGCTTGGGGGGAAGCTGCGCCATCTCCTTTTCCCTTGCTCTCCTCGCCACGTCTACTCAACAGAGAATGAATAAACGACAACTTGGCAGAACACTGCTGAAAGGCTGCCAACCCTTCTATTTGAACATCTTCTGGAACAGGCAACAAACTTTATGAAATTATGAGATAAACAAGATCCCTTTTACACTTACAACCCATAAACCCACAAAGCAAAACAATGACAACATTTTCTTAGAAGTGTAAAATAAAAAGTATGGATTTAAATATGATCTCTAGTCAACAAGATGAATTTCAAAAACGTCTTTTAAAAGCACTCATAATAACAATACATCAATGATTTAAGAATAAAATTAGTAAAAATATATATTTAACTTTTTACAACTTATACCTGAAAGTCTATAATGGATTAAACCACTTCCACCCCTCTTTAATTAATAGTTCTCCAAAGCCCCAAAGTGAAGCCTACATGGGACAAATTCACTGTGAGGAAAGAATATTCATTTTAGACCTTTTCTTTCCTTGTAATCTTTGGGTAAAAGGGACCCTGGGCTCCTGGTAACAAGCAGAATGATCATAACAAGAATAAAGGCTGCCCTAGACTCAATGAAGTGACGATATAACTGAATTGTTCTCTCTAGTAACAAATAATACTGCCAGAAACTTGGGTACAAATTGCTACATTACACCTTTCTCTTGCATGCTCGAGTAAACATAGAAAGTTACTTAAAAAGTAGGCTAACTATTTAATAAGATCATAAAAAATCCATAAAACTCTAAAATGTTTAGGGCAAGAAAATAATCCAAAAGAAAGGAAAAACTTTACATATGTAATTAGTTCTTAGACTAATTATAAAGAGAGAAAAATGGGAAGCAAGTTTAAAATCCAATCTAAAATGAATTATTTGATTACATATGATACTTTCACTCAATGGAAAATAATTGAGCCATTAAAACCTGCAGCCACATCAAAAATCTTTCTAGTAAAATGTAAAGTAAATTGAGAAGATGGAAAGTATAAAATATATATGTGTAAAGAAAATACAATGGGAAGGAAAATGGAAAAATCAAAATGGTTTTGTGAGACGTTGATATGGGATACTTTTTTTTCACTATCCGAAGTAAATGTGATGCTATAAAAACCTAATGTCTTTAAAAGTAGGACAGAAGCATTTCAATACAGCTATAAAATATAAAATTTAACAATAACCCATAAAACACTAAAAATTAATCTATTTTGGCTCAAATATCTTTTTCATTAGGATCTCTATCCAAAGACTAAATAATTTAAAATCTTATGCATTAACATATTGCAAAGGAAACAGACAAGTACGAGGGAAAGAGCATAAATTTAATGCTCACAAAAAGATTTATCCATTTAATATCACAGCATGACAAGGTCAACTGAACACAAACATGACTAGCAAAAACACAGAGTGATAGTATATGAATTATATCTCAATAAAGCTGTGTTTAAAAAAATAGTAATTAACACATAGTCTTTGAATTCAGGCACACCTGTGTTTGAATCCTGGCCCTACCACATTTTAGCTGGATGACTTTGGGCAATTTATTTAACCTCTGTCAGCCTCCCAGAAGAAAACAATACCTTATCACATAGTGAGCTTTTTTTCAGTAAGATTAAATCATATAATAAATATAACAATTGTAGTATATAGTGCTTACTATATAGAAAGCATTCAATGAATCAATAGATGCTTACTACTACTATTATTAAAATATCTCTAATAGTTTTCCAGCTGAAAGCACTCTGCTAATTTCACATAAAAACAAAGAAAATGTCATATGTGGACAAAATAGCTAAGTAAAACGTGTCTTTCTCTGATATTTCATATGGCTTGATGAGCTCTCTTTGTAGTAAAAGGCCCATAAAAGAGTTCACGATTTCCCAAGTATCCTTTACTTAGAAGCAAGAAGACAAAACTGTTTTTACTAATCATTCCTATAGGAATGAAATGTAACTTGGCTGACCAGAGAAGTTAAAAGCAATGGAGAAGAGAATATGCAAAGGATCTGAATAGACATTGCTCCAAAAAGATACACAAGTGGCCAATAAACACAGGAAAAGATGCTCAATATCCCTAGTCATCAGGGAAATGCAAATCAAAGCCACATGAGATACCACTTCATACTCACTAGGAAGGCTACAGTTAGAAAAAGAAGCAGATAACAAGTGTTGCTGAGGATGGGGAGAAATTAGAACCTTCACTCGCTGCTAGTGTGAATCTAAAATGGCACAGCCACTTTGGAAAACAGTTCTGGAAGTTCCTTAAACAGTTAAACACAGACTAACCATATAATCCAGCAATTTTATTACTGGTGTATATCCCTCAAAAATGAAAACATATGTCCGTGCAATAGCCTGTACAAAAATATTCATAGCAGGATTATTCATAATAACCAGAAAGCAGCAAAAATCCAAATGTCCATCAACGGATGAATGGATAAATAAAATGTAAGATAGTCATATTAAATATTATTCAACCATAAAAAGAAATGAAGTATTGATACATGTTATAACACCAATGAACCTTATAAATATGTTAAGTGAAAGAAGCCAGATACAAAAGACAATATATTGTCTTCATTCAGATGGAATCCATCCTTTCAATCTCTCACTGGAAACCATGATTAATGATTAAGCAGTAGTAATTGTAGGTTTAATCTGACCCTACCAAGGACAAATGAATTTCATGATGATGACGTTCAAAACTGAAGAGTCCATTGTCAACCTTAGGAAAAAGAGCTCAACTCATTATACAAAGGCAAGGATGGGAAAGCCCAGTAAAAGCTAATTTTGGATGGTTTTCCAACTAAGGTAAATATTTTCTTAAACATAGGGTTATTCAATTTACTCTTATTCTTTTTCGTTTTTAAAATTTCACTGTTTTAGGCTGTCTTTCTATATTCTTAATTATATTTGATAGTCAAGGATCTACAGAGAAATAGAGAAATCTCTTCCAAATGTTTCTGGGAAGAAGACTTATAACTATGCTGAATATTTTCATTCTTGAAACTCTTGGCAGCCATCAGTGCTTCACACATGATACCAATTAGAAGACAGAATAAATAGCTTCATAGAAGGCAGGCTGGCTTCCGTAGATAGCATGCTGGCAAAAAACCAAAAGATTAGCCCAAAATTACTAAATGTGGACTGGCAAGGGCCACCAAATTGAGTATATTTTACAACTTAAACACACATCACAGGACACAACAGCAGCAGCTCCACAAATAATGAATACACACACAAAAAGCTTGGAAAGGCTTAAGCAAGGTCCATCAAGGAGGACTAGATTATTTATACTTATTTAGATGAACATAAAGTTATTTATTACCAAACATAAAAAGGAATATTTTTATAACCAAAATTAACCGTGATGCAGTCAGTTTCAACAGATTCCACAACTCCAGACATTTGTAATATCTATAATGAAAACATGGTAAATAACACTTATTCACGACTAGTAAGCAACAATAAAATAGTGGGTCCATCCCCTAGACAAGAAAGAGAGATGAAAAAGAAGGGATAAAGAAATAAGTATTCTTTGTAATAAAAGGAAGTTAACTGATTACTGGTATTGGTTTTTGACTTATGAATGCCCATCTTATTACAAAAAGGATTTAAAGAGGCTAGTATCTATTGTTAGAAGGACAATGTATTAAATTCTTATCTCATTTGCAATATTTCAGTTAAGTTTCTTAAAAGTGAATTTTGATAAAAATATTATAAGGGATTTGGATTTTATAACATTAAAAGAGAGAGGGGGTGGGAAGAGAGAAACACAATAAGAAAGAGAAATGCCTTTAACCAAGCAAAGGAAAGGAGTATTGGGGTACCAATTAAGACACAGGCTTTATTAAATAAAATACTTAGACATGATGCCTCAATTCCTCTAGAGGACAATGGAACATAAGAAGGTAGTTGCTATAGAATGAATGTTTGTACCCACCCCGCTAAATTCATATGTTGAAATCCTAATCCCCAAGGTGGTGGTATTAGGAGATAGGGTCTTTGGAAGGAGATTAGGTCATGAGGGTAGAGCCTTCATGCCAGGGATTATAAGCAGACTACAGAGAGCTACCTTGGCCCTCTGGCTATGTGAAATTACAGTGAGAAGACAGTTGTCTATAAGGAAGACAGTTGGCTATGAACCAGGAAGTAGGCCCTCACCAGACAGTGAAAGGGCCAGCGCCTTGATCATGGACTTCCCAGCCTCCAGAACTGTGAGAAATAAATAATTGATGTTAATAAGACACTCAGATTATGTTATTGTTATAGCCTCCTGAATGGATTCAGACTATAAGATAGTCTGATAGTGGGTTCAGAATTATCTTTATGGTAGTGGTTTGGATCAAGGGAATGGATTTGGGGCTACATATGCAACAATCCCAAGTGGTCTCCTTTAAATATAGAAAAAAGTACCAAAGCTTTAGCAGTGAAGGGTTAGGATACCATCTGGAAAAAGAAACTAAGTAACTAAGTCACCATCATATATTATGTGAGTTTTAGAGGAGAAATTAAAAAGACTACTTAGACCCTCCTTGAGGGCATTGACTATAACCAATTTTTCAGGAACAAGTCTGGTATTTAAAGAACCCTACATGGGTAGACATTATGCTAGGTCTCTTTTGTTTGTAATCCCATTTTATCCTCATTTGAGGAAATAAGGCTCAAAGAGGTTAAGTAAATTAGTCAGAGGACACACAGCTAATAACTGGTATATAGGAGGTACATGGTATGTCTGCCTAAAAACAAAGATGCTTTCTACCAAATCAGGCAACAATTGTTTATATCTCCAGTACTAACTACAGTTAATGATGATATCTTACAGAAGTGAAATGAGAAAAATCACTTCTTATGAGTTAATAAGCATCTATAGATAGCAGAGCCTTAGAATAGCAAAGGATGGGTGGAGAACATAATGGAATCACAGACAAAACGACCACTTCTTAGTGGTAATTAGGAAGAAAAACTTAATTTCTTAGGAAGAAAAACTTAATTTCTTAGGAAGAAAAACTTAATTTCAGAAACAAGTAGATTTCTGTTTGAAAAAAATAATAAAAAGGAAATACTCCCAAATGGTAGGATTATTTATTATGAAAGTGATATAATTATTAAAGTGATACTTTCCATTTCCAGATGACTGACTGTAGCAGTAAAAAACAAAAGTCCTTGATTATGTGAACTATTTCCCTGCTGTAATAGGACCCTACCATGAAACCCTAATAGCTTTGCCAACTACAGGGTACACAGTCTGAAAGACTATCCTCAGTACACATCACTTCCTAAACAGTAATGATGTTTACTGCCTGCTAAATAAATGTTTAGCCAAAAGAACATTATTCTCAAACCAAGACACTGAGCAGTTATCTAACCTCCTTCTGAGGTCTATTTTCCTCATCTATAAATGTTATAATCCCTATACGGAAGAGTTGTTGAGGAACAGAAATGAAAAGTGCTTACTTAGCACAAGGACATGATCATATATACACTAAATAGAGTCATTGCTTGTATGATTATATTATATTCATTATCATCATATCAACCATAATTACCAAAAGCTAAGAGAATTCTACTTAATCTCATTCACTAAAGAACAACAATTGTATAGGTATGTTTACTGCGTCAAAAAAAATTGGTTAGAAAGAATCAATCAAGATGGCAGAGTAGAAGGACATGGAACTCACCTCCCCCCATGAACACATAAAAAATACATCAACACGTGAAATAATTCTCACTGAAAACTAACTGGAAACTGGCAGAAAGATTCCTATACAACCAAGGATATAAGAAAGATCCACACAGAATCTGGAAGGGAAGAGAAGGGACCTGTGCTCCCTGGGAGGGGACTCAGAGGAAAAGGGAGATTACATAGGAGGAGACCCCTGCCTGCAAGCCATAGATTGGGCGCCCCAGTCCTGGTGTCGGACACAGGGAAGACAAGCCCCCTTGGCTGGTTGTAGAGCTGTTGGAACTAACAGGAGGGCTGTGAAGAACATGCAAGGACTGGCTTGCTCCTGAGGCAGCGTGGCAAGGACAGATTGAGGATGGTTCCAGTGGCTGCCCAGTTTTCTGCAATTAGCCTAGCATACGCCTCAGCCTGAGCCAAGCAAATGCTCCAGTCCCGCTTACTCTACCACACTAGAGAAAGGGCTGCCATCACCAGGGAGAGAGCTCATATCTTAGTACTGAGATGCAGAGGAAACTTGGAACTAGGGCAACATCTGAGCACAGTGTGGGCAGCCATTGCTGGCATTTACACAGGCACTGTATCAGGGGTAGTCTTGATCTCTGACGGAAGCCAGACTGCTGCACCCACACCCTGACACATGCCCAGTGCTAAACGGAGCCCTGCTTAACCTGCAGCACAGCTTCTCAACAGGGCTGGGGTGGCAGAGGCTGGGGGTAGTAACTGGCTGTGAGGGACAGCAGAGACTCAGACACAACTGGGGCTGTCATTATTGGTGCCTGCACAGGGGGCACATTAGAGGCAGCCTGGACCTCTGTGGCCAGCCCATCACATGCTGGCATGGGCCCCTCTTCCTCCAGCACTCCTCCTCTCTGGGGCAAGGGTACAGTGTTGGGAGTGGGAGACAAACACATTTAAGGGAACAGAGACAGCTTGGACCCGAACCTCAGGGCTTCTACTCCATCAACTTTGGACCTGACCCTGCCCCCGATAGGGTGCTAATGGCCAATGAGCAGAGGGGAAGCCACACCTCACACTTGGCTCTGGCCCTGGTTCCTCCATCTCCAACCCTACTTCCTGCAAGATGATAACTGTCAGCATACCCTGAGGAAACGCATGGCTTTTGTTCACATCAAATCCAGCTCTCCCACCAAAGGCACTGGGCACACACAGGCTGTAGACAGACACTCCCACATAAGGACACCTCTTCAAGACTGCAATAGGTAACTGTTTCATCTAATTTCACAGAGACAGGGAAAGTTAAGCAAAGTAAGAAGACAGAGGAACTAGTCTTGATTGAAAGAGCAAGACAAAACCCCTGGGAAAATAAATAATGAAATAGAAATAAACACTTTACAAGATAAAGAATTCAAAGTATTAGTAATAAGAATGCTAACTAAATTAGGGAAAAGAATAGATGAACACAGTGAGAATTTTAACAAGGAACTAGAAAATATACAAAAAGAACCAATCAGAACTGAAGAATACAGTAACTGAAATGAAGAACTCACTGAATAGCAGACTATGTGATACAGAAGAACATAAATGATCTGGAAGATAGAATAATGGATATTACCCAATCAGAACAGCAAAAAGAAAAATAAATGTTAAAAAATGAGAACAGTTTAAGAGATTTCTGGAAAAACATGAAGCATACCAACATTGGCATTATAGTGGTTTCAGAAGGACAGGGGAGAGAAAGGGGGTTGAAAATGTTTTTGATGAAATTATGGCTGAAAAAGTCCCAAACCTGAACAAGGAAACAGATATCCAGATACAGGAAGCACAGAGGGAATCCAAACAACATGAACCCAAAGAGACACACACCAAGATATATCATAACTAAAATGGCAAAAGTAGAAAATAAAGAGAATTTTTTTTTTGGCCATGCCACGTGTTAAGCGGGATCTTAGTTCCCAGACCAGGGATCAAACCCATGTCCCCGCAGTGGAATCTCAGAGTCTTAACCACTGGACTGCTAGGGAAGTCTGCAAAAAGAGAATTTTAAAAGGCAGCAAGAGAAAAACAAAGAGTCATATACAAGGGAACCCCCATAAGGCTATCAGCTGATTACTCTGCAGAAACTTTGCAGGCCAGAGGGAGCAGCATGATATATTCAAAGTGCTTAAAGGGAAAAACCTGCAACCTAGGATACTCTACCCAGCAAGATTATCATTCAGAATTAAAGCTGAAATAAAAACAAACTTCTCAGACAAGCAAAAACTAAAAAAAATTCATCAATACTAAAGCTACCCTAAAGAAATGTTAAAAGGTCTTTTCTAAGTGTTAAAGAAAAAGCTATAATAAGAAGTAAAAATTTATAAGAAAGGAAAAATCCCACAATGAAAGGCAAATATATAGTAAGGACTGAGGATCAACCACTTAAATAAACTAGCATGAAGATTAAAAGACAAAAAATTGTAAAAGCAGGGGCTTCCCTGGTGGCGCAGTGGTTGAGAGTCTGCCTGCCGATGCGGGGAACGTGGGTTCGTGCCCCGGTCTGGGAGGATCGATCCCACAAGCCGCGGAGCGGCTGGGCCCGTGAGCCATGGCCGCTGGGCCTGCGCGTCCAGAGCCTGTGCTCTGCAGCGGGAGAGGCCACAACAGTGAGAGGCCCACGTACCGCAAAAAAAAAAATAAAAAAACAAACAAACAAAAATTGTAAAAGCAATTATAACTACAATTAAAAAAATGAAGATGTAAAATAGGACATCAAAAACACAAAATGTAGGGGACGGGAGTAAAAACAGGTGTATCTTTTAGAATATGTTTAAAATTGAATGACTACCAGTTAAAAATAAGTAGATATGGTTATAGGTCAACATGAACCACAAATCAAAAACCTACAATAGATACCAAAAACCTAGAAAGAAACACAAGCATACTACTAAGGAAAATCATCAAACCATAAGGGAAGAAACAAACAGAAGAAGAAACGAACAGAGAAGAACTACAAAAACAACTGGAAAACAAGTAGTAAAATGGCAATAAGTATATACCTGTCAGTAATTACTTTAAATGTCAGTGGACTAAATGCTCCAATCAAAAGACATAGTGGCTGTTTGAATAAAAAATCAAAACCTGTCTATACACGTCTTACAACAGACTCACTTCAGAGCGACACACACAGAGTGAAAGTAAGGGGATAGAAAAAGATATTTCATGTAATCAGAAATGGCAAGAAAGTGGGGGTAGCAATACTCATTTCAGACAAAATAGACTTTTAAAACAAAGTCTATAACAAAAGACAAAGAAGAGCATTATATAATGATAAAGGGATCAATACAAGAAGAGGATATTACACTCGTTAACATATATGCACTCATACAGTAGGACCTAAATATACAAAGCAAATATTAACAGACATAAAGGGAGAAACTGACAAAAAACAATAATACTAGGGAACTTTCACATTCCACTTACATCAATGGACACATCACATAGACAGAAAATCAATAAGGCAACCATAGTCTTAAATGACACAATAAACCACATGGTTTAATAGATACCTACAGGACATTCCATCCCAAAACAGCAGAATACGCATTCTTTTCAAGTGCACATGGAACATTTTCCAGAAGAGATCAAATGCTGGCCACAAAACAAGTCACAACCAATTCAAGAGGATATAAATTATATCAAGCATTTTTTCCAATCACACTGGTATGAAACTAGAAATTACAGAAAGAAAACTGGGAAAATAACAAACACCTGGAGACTAAACAACATGCTACTAAAAACCAACAGTCAATGAAGAAATCAAAGAGGAAATCAGAAAATACCTTGAGACAACTGAATATGGAAACACAATTTTCCAAAATCTATGGGATGCAGCAAAAGCACTTCTAAGAGGGAAGTTTATAGTGACACAGGCCCTCCTCAAAAAACCAAGAAAAATCTCAAATAAACAACCTAACATACCACCTAAAGGAATTAGAAAAAGAAGAACTAACAAAGCCCAAAGTCACCAGAACGAAGGAAATAATAAAGATCAAAGAGGAAATAAATAAAATAGAGACCTAAAAACAAAAAAAAAAGATCAATGAAACCAAGGGCTGGTTTTTTGAAAAGATGAGCAAAACTGATAAACTTTAGCCAGGCACATCAAGAAGAAATGAAAGAGGAAAAAAAATAAACAAAATAAGAATTGAAGAGGAGAAATAACAACCGATACCACAGAGATACAAAAAATCATAAGAGAATACTACAAATAGTTATATGTCAACAAATTGAACAACCTAGAAGAAATGAACAAATTTCTAGAAACATGCAAGCTAAGGCTGAGTCAGAAAGAAACAGACAATCTGAACAGACTGATCACTAGTAGTGAAATTGAATTTATAATTAAAAAAAAAAAATTCCCAGCGAAGTCCAGCATCGGACAGCTTCACGAGGGAATTCTACCAAACATATAAAGAAGAGTTAATACCTATCCTTCTCAAACTATTCCAAAAAACTGAAGAGGATGGAACACTCACAAATTCATTCTATGAGGCCACCATTACACTAATACCAAAACCAGAAAAAGACATCCCCCCCAAAAAAATTTCAGGCCAATATCTTTGATGAATATAGATACAAAAATCCTCAAAAAAATATTAGCAAACTGAATCCACTGATACATAAAAAGGATCATACACCATGATCAAGTGGGATTTATTTCAGGGATGCAAGAATAATTCAATATTCGCAAATCAATGTGGAACACAACATTAACAAAGAGAAGGATAAAAATCATGTGACCGGGGGCAGAGTCAAAATGATGGGGTAGGAGGATGTGGAGTTCGTGTATCCTCAAAACTAGGGCATCTACCAGGTGCTGGTGGGGGACCTCAGACACCTAAGGGGATGGGAGGAATGTCTGTGCAACCAGGTAGGATGTGGGAGGGAAGAAGGCGGGGGAGGAAAAGTGGAGGTGGGATGGGACCAGCATGCCTGAGGGGTGGCTGGGGGAGGAGAGGGGTTCCCACAGTCAGAGGGGCCCACTCAGGGCGATGGGATCAGCAGGGATGGAGAGAGACCTTTGGGGAATTGGGGGATCAGAGGGGAATGCAGCCAACATCTCCCCAACTTGCTCAGGCCCCAGGAAGCCTGCTGGGGTCCCAGGCTTGAACCTCTGCCCTCCAGGGCCCCTCCAGCTGGGCGGGTTCTGAGGACATGGGAGGGAAAGTGGGGAGGAAAAGTGGAGGTGGGACGGGGCCAGCCCCTGAGGGGCAGCTGTGGGATAGGAGGGATTCCCATGCTTGAGGGGCCCACTCCCACTGAGGGGATCAGTGGGGATCAGGAGAGACCTTCGGGGGATAGGAGGGGAACACGGCCAGCATGTCCCCTGCCAGCTCAGACCCCAGCAAGAATGCTGGAATCCTGGGCCTGAACCTCCACCCTCTGGGGCTTCCTCTGGCTGCATGAGTCCTGAGCCTAAGGCCCGCCTCCCAAAGGCCTCTTCCAGCCAGGCAGGTCCTGACATTAAGCCCCAACCGCCCAAGGCTTCTACCAGCCTTTTTTTTTTTTTCTGCCGAGGTTCTGTTTTGCATTGTTGTTGCTTCATTTTTATTTTTCTAACATATTTTTATTTTTCTAACTTTATTTTTTATTCTTTCTTTTTGTTCTGCTCCTTTTGGTTTGTTACATCTCTTTTTTTCTTTTTTTGCTGCACCACATGGCTTGCAGGGTCTTGGTTCTCAGGCCAGACGTTGGGCCAGAGCTCCAGTGGTGGGAGCACCGAGTCCGAGCCACTGGAATGACGGAGAACTACAGGCCCAAGGGAATATTAATCGGTGTGAGCTTTCTCAGAGGTCCTCATCTTGACACCAAGACCTGGCTCCACCCAACTGCCTGCAAAATCCAGTGCTGAAAGCCTAACAGCAAACAACCAGCCAGACAGGAACACAGCCGCACCCATCAAAAAAAATGGGATGACAAAAAAATATAGTACAGACAAAGGAGCAAGATAAATCCCACAAGACCAAATAAATGAAGAGGAAATAGGGAACCTACCTGAAAAAGAATTCAGAGTAACCATAGTAGATGATGATACAGAATCTTGGAAATAGAATGGAGGCACGGATTGAGAAAATACAAAAAATGTTTAACAAGGACCTAGAAGAACTAAAGAACAAGCAAACTGTGATGAACAACACAATAACTGAAATGAAAAATACACTAGAAGGAATCGATAACAGAAAAACTGAGGCAGAAGAACGAATAAGTGAGCTGGAAGATATGGTGCGAATAACTGCCAAAGAGAAGAATAAAGAAAAAAGAATGAAAAGAAATGAGGACAGCCTCAGAGACCTCTGGGACAACACTGAATGCACCAACATTCGAATTATAGGGGTCCCAGAACAAGAAGAGAAAGAGAAAGAGTCTGAGAAAACATCTGAAGATATTACATTCGAAAACTTCCCTAACATGGGAAAGGGAAAAGCCACACAAGTCCAGGAAGCACAGAGAGTCTCATACAAGATAAACCCAAGAAGAAACACACCAGGACACATAATAATCAAACTACCAAAATTTAATTGAAAGAAAAAATATTAAAAGCAGCAAGGGAAAAGCAACAAATAACACACAAAGGAATCCCCATAAGGTCATCAGCAGATTTTTCAGCAGAAACTCTGCAGGCCAAAAGGGAGTGGCAAGATATATTTAAAGTGATGAAAGGGAAAAAACTACAACCAAGATTACTCTACCCGGCAAGGATCTCATTCAGATTCGACAGAGAAACCAAAAGCTTTACAGACAAGCAAAAGCTAAGAAAATTCAGCACCACCAAACCAGCTTTACAACACTTGCTAAAGGAACTTCTCTACACAGGAAACACAAAAGAAGAAAAAGACCCACAAAAACAAACCTAAATCAATTAAGAAAATGGTAATAGGAACATACATATTGATAATAACCTTAAATGTAAATGGATGAAATGCTCCAACCAAGAGACACAGACTGGCTGAATGGATACAAAAACAAGACCCGTATATATGTTGCCTACAAGAGACCAACTTCAGAACCAGGGACACATACAGACTGAAAGTGAGGGAATGGAAAAAGATATTCCATGCAAACAGAAATCAAAAGAAAGCTGGAGTAGCAATACTCGTATCAGATAAAAAAGACTTTAAAATAAAGAATGTTACAAGAGACAAGCAAGGACACTACATAATGATCAAGGGATCAATCCAAGAAAAAGATACAAAAATTATAAATATTTATGCACCCAACATAGGACCGCCTCAATAGATAAGGCAAATGCTAACAGCCATAAAAGGAGAAATTGACATGAACACAATAATAGTGGAGGACTTTAACACCCCACTACCACCAATGGACAGATCATCCAGACAGAAAATTAATAAGGAAACACAAGCTATAAAGGACACAACAGACCAAATAGACTTAATTGATACTTACAGGACATTCCACCGGAAAGTGGCGGAATACACTTCGTACTTAAGTGCACACGGAACATTCTCCAAGACAGATCACATCCTGGGTCACAAATCAAGCCTCAGTAAATTTAAGAAAATTGAAATCGTTTCAAGTATCTTTTCCGACCAACACTATGAGATTAAAAATCAATTCCAGGAAAAAAAACTGTAAAAAAATACAGACACACTGAGGCTAAACAATACACTACTAAATAACCAAGAGATCACTGAAGAAATCAAAGAGGAAATAAAAAAAATCTATAGAAACAAAGGACAATGAAAACATGACGATCCAAAACCTACGGGATGCAACAAAAGCAGTACTAAGAAGTTTATAGCAATACAATCCTACCTCAAGAAACAAGAAAAATCTAAAATAAACAATCTAACCTTACACCTAAACCAAGAAGACAAAGAAGAACAAACAAAACCCAAAATTGGTAGGAGGAAAGAACTCATAAAAATCAAAGCAGAAATAAATGAAATAGAAACAAAGAAAACAATAGCAAAAATCAATGAAACTAAAAGCTGGTTCTTTGAGAAGATAAACAAAATTGATAAACCATTAACCAGACCAGTCAAGAAAAAAAAGGGAGAGGACACAAATCAATAAAATTAGACATGAAAAAGGAGAAGTTACAACTGACACCGCGGAAATACAAAGGATCATAACAGACGACTACAAGCAACTATATGTCAATAAAATGGACAACCTGGAAGAAATGGGCAAATTCCTGGAAAGATACAATCTTCCAAGACTGAACCAGGAAGAAACAGAAACCATAAACAGACCAGTCACAAGTAATAAAATTGAAATCGTGATTAAAAATCTTCCAACAAACAAAAGTCCAGGACCAGATGGCTTCACAGGCGAATCTATCAAACATTTAGAGAAGAGCTAACACCTATTCTTCTCAAACTCTTGCAAAAAATTGCGGAAGAAAGAACACTCCCAAACTCATTCTACGAGGCAACTATCACTCTGATACCAAAACCAGACAAAGACATCACAAAAATAGAAAATTACAGAACAATATCACTGATGAACATAGACACAAAAATCCTCAACAAAATACTAGCAAACAGAATCCAACAATACATTTAAAGGATCGTACACCATGATCAAGTGGGATTTATCCCAGGGATGCAAGGATTCTTCAATATATGCAAATCAATCAATGTGAATCACCATATTAACAAATTAAAGAATAAAAACCATATGATCATCTCAGTAGATTCAGAAAAAGCTTTTGACAAAATTCAGCACCCATTTATGATACACACTCTCCAGAAAGCGGGCATAGAGGGAAACTACCTGAACATAATAAAGGCCATACACAACAAAACCAAAGCAAACATCATTCTGAATGGTGAAAAAATGAAAGAATTTCCTCTAAGATCAGGAACAAGACAAGGATGTCTACTCTCGCCACTATTATTCAACATAGTTTTGGCAGTCCTGGCCACGGCCATCAGAGAAGAAATTTTAAAAATCCAAATTTATAGGGCTTCCCTGGTAGCGCAGTGGTTGGGAGTCCGCCTGCCGATGCAGGGGACACAGGTTAATGCCCCAGTCCGGGCAGATCCCACATGCCGCAGAGCGGCTGAGCCCGTGAGCCATGGCCACTGAGCCTGCGCATCCGGAGCCTGTGCTCCGCAACGGGAGAGGCCACAACAGTGAGAGGCCCACGTACCGCAAAAAAAAACAAAAAGCAAAAAAAACAAAAAACAAAAATCCAAATTTATATATAAAACACTGATGAAAGAAATCAAAGATGACACAAACAGATGGAAAGATATACCATGTTTTTGGATTGGAAGAATCAATATTGTGAAAATGACTGTACTATCAAAAATAATCTGCAGATTCAATGCAATCCCTATCAAATTACCAATGGCATTTTTCATAGAATTAGAACAAAAAATTTTACAATTTGTATGGAAACACAAAAGACCCCGAATAGCCAAAGCAATCTTGAGAAACAAAAACGGAGCTGGAGGAATCAAGCTCCCTGACTTCAGACTACACTACAAAGCTACAGTAATCAAAATAGTATGGTACTGGCACAAAAACAGAAGTATAGATCAATGGTGCAGGATAGAAAGCCTAGATATAAACCCACGCACCTATGGTCACCTAATCTGTGACAAAGGAGGTAAGAATATACAATGAAGAAAAGACAGTATTTTCAATAAGTGGTGCTGGAAAAACTGGACAGCTACATGTAAAAGAATAAAATTAGAACACTCCCTAACACCATACACAAAAATAAAATCAAATGGATTAAAGACCTAAATGTAAGAGCAGACACTATAAAACTCTTAGAGGAAAACATAGGAAAAACACTCTGACATAAACCGCAACAAGATCTTCTTTGACCCACCTCCTAGAGTAATGAAAAGAAAAACAAAAATAAACAAACAGGACCTAATGGAACTTAAAAGCTTTTGCACAGCAAAGAAAACCATAAATGAGATGAAAAGACAACCCTCAGAATGGGAGAAAATATTTGCAAACAAAGCAACTGACGAGAGATTAATCTCCAAAATACACAAACAGCTCATGCACCTCAACATCAAAAAAACAAACAACCCAATCGAAAAATGGGTGAAAGACCTAAATAGACATTTCTCCAAAGAAGACATACAGATGGCCAAGAGGCACATGAAAAGATGCTCAATATCACTAATTATTAGAGAAATGGAAACTGAAATTACAATGAGGTATCACCTCACACTGTTCAGAATGGCCATCATCAAAAATCTACAAACAATGAGGGTGTGGACAAAAGGGAACCCCTCTTACACTGTTGGTGGGAATGTAAATTGATACAGCCACTATGTAGAGCAGTACGGAGGTTCCTTAGAAAACAAAAAATAGAACTACCATATGACCCAGCAATCCCACTACTGGGCATATACCCTGAGAAAACCATAATTCAAAAAGTCATGTACCACAATGTTCATTGCAGCCCTATTTACAATAGCCAGGACATGGAAGCAACATAAATGTCCATCAACAGATGAATGGACAAAGAAGATATGGTACATATATACAATGGAATATTACTCAGATATAAAAAGGAATGAAAATGGGTCATTTGTAGAGATGTGGATGGACCCAGAGTCTGTCATACAGAGTGATGTAAATCAGAAAGAGAAAAACAAATATCGTATATTAATGCATATATGTGGAACCTAGAAAAATGATACAGATTAACCATTTTGTAGGGCAGGAATAGAGATGCAGTGGTAGAGATCAGACATGTGGACACAGGAATGGATGGTGGGATGAATTGGGAGATTAGGATTGACATATATACACTACCATGTGTAAAATAGACAGCTAGTGGGAACCTGCTGTATAGCACTGGGAGCTCAGCTCGGTTCTCCGTGGTGACCTAGATGGATAGGATGGGGTTGGGGGAGGCCCAAGAGGGAGAGAATATATGTATACATATAGTTGATTCACTTTATTGTACAGCAGAAACTAACACAACATTTTAAAGCAACTATACCCCAATTTTTTTAAAAAAAATCAAATGATCATCTCTATAGACACAGAAAAAGCATGTGACAAAATTCAATATCCATTCATGATAGAAAATTTCATCAAAGTTTGTGTAAAAGGAACATATCTGCTCATAATAAAGACCAGTTATTATAAACCCACAGCTAACATCACACTCAATGGTGAAATGATGAAAAGCTGAAAGAATTTCCTCTAAATTAACAGATGAATAGATAAAGAAGACGTGCGTGTGTGTGTGTGTATTCCAAATATACATAATGGAATATTACTCAGCCATAAAAAGGAATGAAATTCTGCAATTTGCAACAATGTGTATGAACCTAGAGAATATTATGCCTAGTAAAATAAGTCAGATACAGAAAGATAAATACTCTGTTATCACTTATATGTGGAATCTAGAAGATAAAACAAATGACTGTATATAACGAAACAGAAACAGACTCACAGATACAGAGAACAAAGTAGTGGTTACCAATGGGGAGAAGGAAGGGAGGAGGGGGGAGGTAGGGCTATAGTATTAAGAGACACAAAATACTATGCATAAAATAAATAAGCAACAAGGATATATTATACAGCACAGGGAAATATAGCCATTATTTTTTAATAACTTAAAGGGAGTATAATCTATAAAAGTATTGAATTAATATGTTGTACACCTGAAACTCTTATGATATTATAAATCAAATATATTTCCATTAAAAAACAATAATAAAGCAGCTTACAAGGCTGCATAAAAAAATTTTTTTTACATGAAAAACTTCTGTTAGGTCGATGAATGATCTTTGATGTAATTACCACATTTCTCCAAAAGATTAAAGATTTCTTCTGCTGTGCTACAGTTTTGGGAGCAGTCTGAAGTTCAGAAGATCATTTAGAGACTCGGTTCTAATATCAGTCCATCCTACCCAGTCTGATCATTAGGAAAGAAAGGATCCTTTGCCAATCTTCAAGTCAACAAAAGTTTTTTGCTGGCTATAAAACTGCCACTGGCCCATGCCGATTTCCTTACCTCTTCTGCTTCTAAGGCTCTCAAATCACGAAACCGAGAAGCAAATATACTCAAGAGTTCTCCTATAAGCATACTTCTCCTTCTATATTAACAAAAATAAATAACAACGAGGAAGAATCTAAAGTCTGGTTTTCTTTAGCCTCTAGAAAATGTCTACATGTTTCAAGACTTCCCTCTACAAAGAATTTGTAAGGTAGACTGTCTTATTTCACTCTTCTGAACAAAAGTCTCCTACATCTTTGTAACCACAATGCCTTGTAAATTATTTTCTTCCAAATTATACAAAACAACTCAAAAAAGCCCACCTCAGCCTGGCAGAGTGCATGAAGACCTTGTAACACCAAGGCTGCTGGAGTAGCCTGGTCAGGCTTGGTGCATTCATTCAACATCTGGGAAATAGCTGCCAACATATCTGCACCGTGCTGATATGGCCTACAAAAAACGACAGTTTAGACACAAGATTAAAGCCAAAGAACTATATTACTACCCAAGGTCTTTTGCCTGAACAAAAACATTAATGCTTTTCTTTACTCTTGTGCATATCAAACGTTGACCCTCAACTAAGAATACCATATGCTTTTGTTCAAAGATTTGCATCTTCATCATGTCTGCTGTAACTTCAGGCTCATTTTTGGTATTATTACCCAAAAAAGAAGACACTCCTTAACAAATTTTATTCTCCCTGAATCACAAAACCTATTGTCTGAATCGACAAAAACTCAAGTCTATAATAATAGTGAAAAGAACTGACTTACCTTATTGAGATCATCAGTAAACCCAGGGATTTGAGATCAGAAGATGGTTGGTCATAGCAGTATTACAAACTAAGGTGGGTATGCCTATCACAATAACGACGATAATGATGATAAAATCATAATAATATGAATTATAACTGACTGAGCACTTACTTCATGCCAGGTACTGTGCTGGATTCACTCACTCATCCTCCTCTCCTTCCTCTATCCCACATATATTGTGCTACCCCCAGAATGCTTTTAACTTCATAAAGAAATGCTCAGGTCTGCATTCGTTGTAACCCCTCAGCGATATAATACTTCTCTCTATTTAACAAAATATCAATTGAAAAAATTGCCTGACTGAATTCTATTGCTTCACTGTCTGCCAAATGGAAATCATTTAACAAAACTGGAAAAATTTGACGGATCTCGAGATGGTAACTGAAAGGTTCACTGAATAAGGTTTCAACAGACTCTGATCTGATCTGATGTTTAACGTCTCCTGAGCCTCATCTTTAAGTATGTAAAATTAAAATGTCGGCTATCATCTCTAAATTTTTTCCATGCCAATACCTCAAGAGAATCTAAACTCTTAAGTCTTGGGTTAACACGTGTGTAACTTTTAGACTAAGATGTTTTTTGTGTTGCCAAAAGGCTGAAGCTTAGAAAAGAGGCAGAACTGCTGAGGCTTAAATACAGTCTGATCCAAGATTTTACTTGAAACGGAAATCATCCACATTATCAGCATCTGGGCCAACCCATTCATTGCACAGCTTCAGGAAGTACCATTCACAGTGTCATCATTGACAAAAGTAGAATGATGCTCCAAGAATTCTACAGTGCAGTGGCTCAATCAATATATGAAACTGCAGGATTATAACTCATTACAAATGTATCAAATCTATTTCCTCTCTAAGATTTTGGCCTTACCCTAATTCAAGAAAATAGAAATCTGGCAAGGTGGAGTTTTGCTTAGTGTTATTTCAGTCTTGTCACCTCCTGCCTAGTTATTAACCCATAACCTAGAATAGCAGAGTCATCTCCCTAACATCTTCATGTCTTCCTAAACCCTAAAGCATACACAGGAATTCAAGGTCATTTCCCTCCTTGTAATAATTCCTAATAATTAATTCCATTCAATGAGTTACAAATAAGGCCTTCTCTATTAAAACATCTTATAAAAATCAGCATAACATAGAGAGAATATAAGAAAGAACAGCTTGACTGATAATCCACTGCTTAGGTTTCAGGAATTTATATATAGAAAAATAGAAAATGTAACATCATATGTTTTATTACAACATTAAATTATTACACAGAAAAGGATATATAAATAGCCTCTAAACCTAGATATAAGTCTAGACCTGAAAAGACATGCCTGCTACTCAAAGCTATTGTTTGATGTTACTAAATTTTACAATCAGACAATTTGACTTTAATATTCATTTATTCTTATTCAAACATCCTCTGCCTATCTTTCCTTGCTTCTTGCTTGCAATAAAAAAATTAAATGCAAAATAATATATCATGATATACATTCCCAAAGGTCAAGCATGTCTTACCTTTGCTTACATATATCTCTGATCGATGCTGCTTTAGCTATCAGTTTCTCCCATTGGACCTCCTTGCCCACAGACAGAGAGGGCACATCGGACATGGCCATGAAACGCTGCAGTTCAGGATAGACACGATCCTAAAAAGGCAATTTCACAAAAAAGGTAATTTCACAACTTGAGTTGAATAATAATTGTCTCCTTTTATGCAGCATTTTCACATCTAAATCTTACATCTGCATTGCAAATTATAATGTGTTTCATCTAATCAGAAAAAAAAGAATGCTGTTATGATTGCTGGGGATTTTCTTACAGATCCATGTACTGTTCATTTCATAAAACAAGAAAAAAGTGGCAAAATCTCACTCTAATTACAAATGCTCTAATCACTTATATTTCTATCACTTTTTCCACACAAATGGAAAAATAAATTTCAGAATTAAGGAAATAAGATTATTTTCTATTCTCAATTTCTCTCTGAGAGTCAATCACAACTGACCACATTATAGATCAAAAGTACACTAAATCAAAATTTCTCAATGCAATCATTTATGTCACTCACTAATATTACTATATCAAAGAAGTGTCATGCATAATGACAAAATTACCTTTCTTCAGTGAAAGGGACATGCTTACTACTCATACAAGTGTATATCTGAGCTTACCTGTTTTTCCCACAAAGAAGTCAACAAGCGCAAAGTGACAGCTTTTAGTTGCGGAGTGGTTCCAAGAAGTTGAATTACTCGTAGAATTTGTCCTATGCACACCTAGCAAACATTGAAGAAACTTTGGTTTCATAAATGCAAATGTGGATAACCCCAAGGTTACCAAAGGAACTTAAAAACCTCTTATTATAAAATAAAGACTGAAACGGAAGCTTACTACAGTATTACCCATCTCCTCAGAGGTTGGAGATAGCTTTGGGAGGAGCTAGTTAGCAATTCTGGGGGCATAAAGACCCAATCTCAGACAACAGCCAATGGGAAAACTTGATGAAAAAATGATTTTTAAAAATTAATTCTTAAATATTGTAACAAAAATGTTTGGCCCAACAAGGGAAGCAGTGATCAAGGCAAAATTAAAGGGTCAAAATTTCACATGACAACAAACAAAATTCATGTCTCACTTTCTTTTTGCCCCAAAGTAAGTCGCTTAATATACAAACCTTGTGAACACCAAGTGTAGGCAAAGTATACAAGATATCATTGTATAACACAGGTTCCAGTGGTCTTCCTAATTTGAACATCAAAACTGGAATCAGATTTGGTACCTGAAATGAATTTAAAGGACATATAAATTATGCCTTTTAAAAGAAATCAATCGATAAAGCAATATTTCATTTTTCTCCAAATGAATACTATGAATATATATGAATTAAAAGCCTAAAAAAATGTCAGTTAGCCATTTGTTATTAATGGTAATTTCAAAGTACTGTTAATATTCTATCTCTTTTATAATTACCTGTGAGCCCTTGTTCTATCCCTTTATACACATATACCTATTACAGGGGTTTTTTGGTGTTAAAAAAATGCTTTTCTTAAACAACTATGACAAACTCTCAGCAATACAAAAATAATTAATACATATCCTGCCCTAAAGAAGCTTACAGTTGTAATGAGTAGCACAGTGAAATATTCAATGGTTATTCCAATGTAAAATAATTAAAACCAATTGTAATATAGGGGGGGTTAATGGACAAAAATTTCCCTCCACGTTCATACTTCAACCCCTATGCATGATACAATAAAATAAGAAGAGCAAAATCATTTGTGGATCAAAAGACTTAATATTGTTAAAATGGTACTATTTCCCAAATACATCTACATATTCAATGCAATCCCTATCAAAATCCCAGGTAGCCTCTTTGCCAAATTCCAGAAATTGATCCTAAAATTCATTTGAAAACAAGTGATCCTGAAAAGCCAAAACAATCTTCAAAAGGAGCAAAATTTGAAGATTCAACCTTCCCAAATTCAAAATTTATTACAGAGTTACAGCAGTCAAAATAGTGTGGTACTGACGTGAGGATATAAATATAGATCAATGAAATAGAACTCACAGTCTAGAAATAAATCGTTACATTTAAGTCAATTGATTTTAGACAGAAAGGCCAAGAAAATACAATGCAGAAAGAAGAGTCTCTTTGAAAAATGGTGTTTGATTTTTGACAACTGTATTTCCATATGCAAAAGAATTAATTTGGACCCCTTCCTCACACCACATGTAAAAATTAACTCAAAATAGATTTCAGACCTGAATGTAGGAGCAAAAACTGTAAAGCTCTTAAAGAAAATATAGGAGTAAATCTTTGTGACCTTGAGTTAGGCAAAACCTTCTTAGATATGACACCAAAAGTATGAGCAACAAAAGAAAACAAAACATTTCATCAAATTAAAAATATTTGTCCTTCAAAAGATGCTATAAAGAAAATGAAAAGAACAACCCACAGAATGGAAGAAAATATTTGCAAATCATATATCTAATGAGGAACTTACATCCAGAATATATGAAGAATTCGTACAACTCCATAATAAAGGACAAATGACTCAATTTTATAAGAGCAAAGGATCTAAAGAGATACTTCTCCAAAGAAGGTAAACAAATGGCCAAAAAAAAACATGAAAAGATACTCAATCAGCATTAGCCATGACATAAATGCAGATCAAAATCAAATGATGTATGACTTCATACCCAATAGGATGGCTTGAAACCACATTAAGTGTTAGCAAGGATGTGGAGAAATTGGGACCTTCATACACTGCCAGTGGGAAAGTGAAATGGTGCAGCCCCTTTGGAAAACAGTCTGACAGTTTCTCAACTGGTTAAACAGAATTACCGTATGATCTAGTAACTGTACTCCTAAGTACCTACCCAAGAGAAATTAAAACATACATCCACACGAAAACTTACATGTGAATGTTCACAGAGGTATAATTAATAATAGCCAAACAGTAGAAACAACCCAAATATCCATCAACTGATGAAGGGATAAATAAAATACAGCATATCCATATGATGGAATATTATTCTGCCATGAAAAAGTAATCAACATGGATGAACCATGAAAACATCGAGTGAAGTAAAAGAAGCCAGTCACAAAAGACCACATATTATATGATCCATTTATATGAAATGTCCAGAATAGGCAAATCTACAGAGACAGAAAGTAATTGCTTAGGATCAGGGAGGTATAGGAGAAAATGGGGAGTGATTGCTAATGGGTACAATGTTTCTTTTGGTGGTGATGAAAATGTTCTTAAATTATCTGTCATTATGGTTGCACAATTCTGTGAATATACTAAAAGTCACTTTGTACACTTTGAATGAATTAATTAAATGGCATGTGAGTTATATATTATAAATATATATAAAATATATTTATATGTATATTTTATTATTTTTATATTTTTAATAAATATATAAAACTACATTTTAAAATCATTAAGAGAACACCTATTATGAGCAAGGATCTCTACTTGATGGCACAAAATGCAATGCCAAAAAAATTTTATTTTCCTTATAGTGCATTTGACAAGTTTGTTACCCAGAAATTGATAAATTTCCTCTATCTGCTGTAGTCTCAGAAAACTTGTTCCTTCTAAGCTTAGAAGACATCTATTTTAATTCAATCTCAAGAAGGAAAAAAAAAAATCCTCCTAACCATACCAACAAAAAAGTGACAGTTAAACACTGACTCATTAATGGGCCTGACCATCACATACCACAGCGGCATTTGGAGCTACACATGTAATGGCTACAGACACACAACACACAGGCAGAATTTATGATGTTTTTAACAACTGCTGGGGCTCTATTGGAACAGAAGTTCCAGCACCCTCACCTTGAGCAAACGAAAGGAAACAAATTTTTGAATTGGCTTTTTAATTCCCCATTTTAATTAAAAAAGGTTATCTTAGATTGCACTGCACAGGCCTCAATGAATTACTCCTTCTGGGAAGATCTCTACCAAGACAGTTTGACAGATTCTTAGTTCTGAGAAGGGCAATCAGTACATATAGTGGCATTTTACAAAATAGTGTATTTAATTATATGGCTTTTAACAAATGTTTAAATTATATTGTCAGGAAAGAAATAAAGTATTCTACTTATGCTAAAGAGTACACCTCCTTCATGATCCTCAGACCTAAAGAAGTATGTAAGGGTGTTTAGTTTTCTCTGGTAAGTTCAGAAATTAAAAAACAAAGTGGGAAATTTTTACAGCAAATAATCTTAGATCTTGAGGCTATTCTAGTTCATATTAAATTCTCAAATCAATGGAAAAAGAAAATAGGTGTTATTTCATTAGGAAAACATAGATATAGATATATATGTGTGGAAAACATTTTTTGCATAAAGTCTGAGCTGTTGTTTTCCAAATGAAAAGACATATGTGTATTTATTGATTTACTTGAGATGTCATTATGGGCTCTTGATTCCTCTGCTCTTGAGTCTTCTATTCTCTGGAAGCAAAAAAAGCAGAGAATGAATACTCTGCCTTTACCTTAAATTTAAAATAAGCCGGCAAGTGCCCTATAATTCACTGTCTCAAGACCTCCTGGTTTCATAAAACTCAACGTTTTCTCTCCCTCCTTCAGAATTCAAGTCCTTGATTTAAAAAATTTGATTTCAAATGATGGAATCATTAAGGAAACCCCTCCCATAAGACTATCAGCAGGTTTCTCAGCAGAAATCTTGTAGGCCAGATGGGCATGCAGAATGATATATTCAAAGTGCAAACAATCAAACAAAAAAACCCAGCCAACTAAGAATACTATAGCTAGTAAAACTTTCTTTCAAAAATGTAGGAGAAATACTTTTCTAGCTAAACAAAAGCGAGGGAGTTCATTCACTAGGCCTCCCTTACAAGAAATGCTAAAGGAAGTCCTTCAAGTTGAAAGGAAAGAACATTAGACTGCAACATAAAAATATATAAAAGTATAAAGCTCAGTGATAAAGGTAAATGTATAGAAAAATATAGAATACTGTAATATGTCACTTTTAATACTAGAATAGGAGATAAAGACATAAATATAAATAGCTAACTATAAAGATATGTTAATGGATACACAACATAAAAAGATGTAAGTTGTGACATCAATACCATAAAGTGTGGGGGGGGGTTGAAAAAGTAGAACTTTTACATGCAATTAAAGTTAAGTTATTACGAGCTTAAAATAGGCTATTATACATGTAAGGTGGTTTCAGTTAAGTGCCATGGTAACCACAAAGAAAATACCTATAGAAGATACATAAAAGATAATGAGTAAGGAATCAAAGTATTTCACTACAAAAAAATCAACAAAACACAAAGACTGAAAGAGAGGAAAAGAGGGACACAACAGCTATAATTCAGACAAAAACCAGTTAACAAAACGGCAATATTATGTCCTTCCTGATCTATAATTACTTTAAATGTAAATGGATTAAACTCCCCAATCAAAAGACAGAGTGGCTAAAAGTTAAAAGACAAGATACAACTAAATGCTGTCTACAAGAGATTTACTTTATATTTCAGGACACACATAGGCTAAAAATAAAATGACAAAAAAAGATACTCTATGCAAATAGTAACCTCTAAAAGAAAGCAAGGATAGCATAACTTATACCATGCAAAATAGACTAAGTCAAAAACTGTCATAAGAAACAAAGATGAACATTATATAATGATAAAAGAGTCAATTCACCAGGAAGTTAAACAATTATAAATATATATGCACCCAACATCAGAGCAATATAAGTATGCTCAAATATACAAAGCAAATATTGACAGAACTGAATGGAGAAATAGATACCAACACATATAATAGATTTCATTACTCCACTTTCAATAATAAATAGAACATCCAGACAGAAGATCAATAAGAAAACAGAGGACATGAACAACACTATGGACCGAATGAAACTAACAGACATATACAGAACATTCCATCCAACAGCAAGAAAATACAAATTCTTCTCAAGTGCATATGCAACATTCTCCAGGAAAGATCCACATGTTAGGTCACAAAATAACAAATTTAAGAAGACTGAATCATACTAAGTATCTTTTCTTACCACAGTGGAATGAATCTAGAAATAAATATTAGTAAGAACACAGGAAAATTCACAAATACATGGAAACTAAATAACACACTGTTCATCAACAGATGAATGGATAAAAAACATGTGACATAGACACACACACATATATACATACACACAATGGAATACTACTCAGCCATAAATAAAGAATAAAATTTTTCCATTTGCAACAAAATGGATGGACCTGGATGGTCTATGCTTAATGAAATAAGTCAGACAGAGAAAGACAAATACTGTATGCTATCACTTACATGTAGAATCTAAAAAATAAAACAAACTAGTAAATATAACAAAAAGGAAACAGATTAACAGATATAGAGAACAAACAAGTCATTACTGGTGGGAAGAGGGAAGAGGGGAGGGGCAATATAAGGATAGGGGATTAAGTTTATACAAACTACTATGTATAAAATAAATAAACTAGGGCTTCCGTGGTGGCACAGTGGTTGAGAGTCCACCTGCAGATGCAGGGGACATGGGTTCGTGCCCCGGTCCGGGAAGATCCCACATGCCACGGAGCGTCTGGGCCCGCGAGCCATGGCCGCTGAGCCTGTGCGTCCGGAGCCTGTGCTCCGCAACGGGAGAGGCCACAACAGTGAGAGGCCCGCGTACCACAAATAAATAAATAAATAAATAAATAAATAAATAAACTACAAGGATATATTGTACAGCACAGGGAATCCAGACAATATTTTATAATTACTATAAATGGAGTATAATCTATAAAAATTTTGAATCACTATGTTACACACCTGAGATTAGTGTAATAGTGTAAATCAACTATATTTCAATTTTAAAAAAGAAAAAGTATCTCAAATAAATACTCTAATCTTATACCTCAAGGAACTAGAAAAAGAAGAATAAACTAAGTTCCAAGTTAGCAGAGGGAAGGAAATAATGGAAATTAAAGTAGAAATAAATGAAGTAAATAACAGAAAAAAATCAACAAAATTAAAAGTTAGTATTTTAGAACATCAACAAAATTGACAACCCTTTAGCTAGACTAAGAAAAAAAGAGAGAAGACTCAAATAAAATCAGAAATGAAAGAAGAGACATAACTGATACCAAAACAATACGATGGATTTTGAGACAACCATATACAATTATACTACAATAAATGGGATAACCTAGAAGAAAAGGCTAAATTCCTAGAAATATGCTTCTCACGAAGACTGAATCATGAAGAAATAGAAAATCTGAACAGACCAATTATAAAGAAGGAGATTGAGTCAGCAATCAAAAACCTCCCAACATAGAAAAGCCCAGGACCAGATAACTTCACACGTGAATTCTACCAAACATTTGAAGAAGAATTAACACCAATCCTTCTTAAACTCGTCCCTAAAAATTGAAGAGGTGGGAACACTTCTGGACTCATTATATGAGACCAGCATTATTCTCATACTAAAACCAGACAAAGACATTACAAGAAAAGAAAACTACAGGCAAACATCCCTAATGAACACAGATGCAAAAAGACTCAACAAAATACTAGCAAACAGAATTCAACAACACATTGAACGGATCATAAATCATGACTAAGTGGGATTTATCCCTGGAGTGCAAGGATGGTTCAACATGAAAATCAATCAATGTTATAAACTACATTAATAGAATGAAAGATAAAATCACATGATCATCTCAATAGTCACAGAAAAAGTGTTTGACAAAACTCAGCACACTTTCATGACAAAAACATTTACTAAACTAGGAACGGAAGAAACTTACCTCAAAATAATAAAGGCTCTATGACTATGAAAAGCCCACAGCTAATATCATACTGAAAAATAAAAACGAAAAACTTTTCCTCTAAGATCAGGAATAAGGCAAGGGTGCCCACTCTTGCCATTTCTATTCAACATAGTACCAGAAATTCTAGGCAGAACAACTAGGTGAGAAAAAAAAATGAAAGTCATCCAAATCAGAAAGGAAAAAGTATGGACTTCCCTGGTGGTCCAGTGGTAAAGAATACGCCTTCCAATGCCGGGGACACGGGTTTGATCCCTGGTTGCGGAACTAAGATCCCACATGTCACAGGGCAACTAAGCCCGTGTGCCACAACTACTGAGCCCACGTGCTTCAACTAGAGAGCCCACATGCTACAACTACAGAGCCCATGTGCTCTGGAGCCCACACGCCACAACTGGAGAGAGAAAACCTGCACACCACAACTAGAGAGAAGCCTGTGTGCAACAATAAAGAGCTTGCACACCACAATGGAGGATACTGCATGCTGCAACAAAGATCCTGTGTGCTGCAACTGAGACCCAACGCAGCCAAAAAAGAAAAAAAAAACAAAGGAGGAAGTACAATTATCTCTGTGATAACATGATCTTGTATGTAGAAAACTCTAGTGATTCCACATACCAAAAAGTTAATTAAAACTAGTAAATGAATTCAGGAGAGTTGCAGGATACAAAACAAACATTAAAAATCAGTTGTGGGGCTTCCTGGTGGCACAGTGGTTGGGAGTCCGCCTGCCGATGCAGGGGACGCGGGTTCGTGCCCTAGTCCAGGAGGATCCCACATGCCGCGGAGCGGCTGGGCCCGTGAGCCATGGCCGCTGGGCCTGCGTGTCCGGAGCCTGTGCTCCGCAACGGGAGAGGCCACAACAGTGAGAGGCCCACGTACCGCAAAAAAAAAAAAAATCAGTTGTGTTTCTATACACTAACAATGAACAATCCAAAAAGAAAATTAAGGAAACAATCGCATTTACAATAGCTCAAAAAGAATAAAATACTTAGGAATAAACTTAACTACAAGGTTAAAGACTTGAATATTGAAAACTACAAAACATTGCTTAAAGAAATTAAAGACAACACAAATAAATGGAAAGACATCTTGCGTTCATAGATCTGAAGACCTAATATTGTTAAAATGTCCATGCTACCCATAAAAGTCTACAAATTCAATGTAATCCCTGTCAAAATCCCAAAGGAATTTTATTTTTGCACAATAGAAAAACAATCATAAAATTCATATGGAACCACAAAGGACCCTGAATAACCTCAAAACATATTACAAAGTTACAGTAATCAAAACAGTATGATACTGGCACAAGGACAAACATATAAACCAATGGAATAGAATAGAGGGCCCAGAAATAAACCTATGTATATATGATCAATTAATTTATGACAAGGAGCCAAGGATATACAATGGGGAGAGGATAGTCTCTGCAACAAATCCAGGGAAAACTGGATATCTGCATGCAAAAGAAGGATATTGGACCCTTATCTTACACCATACACAAAAATCAACTCAAAATGAATTAAAGACTTAAACATAAGACCTGAAACTATAAAACTCCTAGAAGAAAACATAGGGTAAAAACTTCCTAACTTTGCTCCTGGTGTTGATTTCTTGTATATGACACCAAATGCACAAGCAACAAAAGCAAAAACAGACAAGTAGGCCTACTTCAAACTGAAAAGCTTCTGTACAGCCAAGAAAACATAGTAAAAAAAGGCAACATATGGAATAATAAAAAAAAATTGCAAACCATATATTTGATAAGGGGTTAATACCCAAGACATACCAGGAAACCCTACAATTCAACAACAAAAATATAAACAAACAAATAACCTGATTTAAGAAAATGAGCAAAGGACTTGAATAGACATTTTCCAAAGAAGAAATACAAATGGCCACAGGTATATGAAAAGATGCTTAATATCACTAATCATCAGGGAAATGCAAATCAAAACCACAGTGAGATATCACCTCATACCTGTTAGAATGGCCATTACCAGTAAACTAGAAAATAACAGGTGTTGGCAAGGATGTAGAAAAACTGGAATCCTTGTACACTGTTGGCAGAATGTAAAATGGTGCAGTCACTATGAAAAACCGTACGGAGGTTCCTCAAAAAATTAAAAATAAGACTAACGTATGATCCAGCAATCCCACTTCTGGAAATTCAGGACAGGCAGTAGTCTCTTTTAAAATTTATTCACAAAAAAACATTAAATGCTCAGTTGCTATTAGCTGCCTGTTCTGAAACAAGTCTTCTTTATTGAAACACAATTTTCGGTAATATTTTATGGAATATAAACAAACTTGAATTGTTTGACTTGTTTAACTTGGCACTGTTAGTTTTTATAATAAAATACACATGAGTATTTTAAAATGTTTCAAATAACTGAAATATTTCAAAGGAATTGAAATCAGGATCTCAAAGAGATATTAGCACCCCCATGTTCACTGCAGCATTATTCACAATAGCTAAGAGATGGAAATAACCTAAATATCCATCAGTGGATGGATGGATAAATAAAATGTGGTATACACACACAATAGAATATTACTCAGCCTTAAAAAAGGAAATCCTGTCATATACTACAGTATGGATAAATCTTGAGGACATTATGCTATGTGAAACAAGCCAGTCACAGAAGGACAAATATCACATGGTTCTACTTGTATAACTATCTAAAGTAGTCAGTCTTAAAAAAAGAAAGTAGAATGGTGGTTGTCAGGGGCTGGGGGAAGGGGGAAATGGGGACTTGCTGTTCAATGGGTACAGATATTCAGTCTTGCAAGATGAAAAATTGTATACAGTATACCTAACATTTTGATAAGAAGGTATAGTTCATGTTACGTGTTTTACACCACAATTTTAAAAAGAACCATGAGATGTTTTTTAAGAGTCAGAAGAGTCTTGTCGAGTTCATTTAGGTAAATGACTTTATATTACAGATGATGGAAGTGAGGCACAGAGGGATCACACAGTTAGTTGGTGGCAGAATGAGGATGGAAGTCGACGTCTCAGTTCACCCCTCTATTCTATCCTGGCGGAAGTGAAAATGATAGAAGATTTCAGGCTGTACATAATAGGATAAAGAGCTATTATGTAAGTCTTCTCCCTATAATCAGACAAAACATCCAGAAAAAGTAAGCAGGAGAGACAAAACCCAGTACCTACCTGGAGTCAATCATATAAAGAACAGAGTAGAAAAATTTAACTCTGGGTTCCACGAAAAATATCCATGTTGGCAACACTGTATGAGGCTACACAGAAAGTAGCATAATCTTTCAGAGAGTTCTATAATGAAAATCATGAGTAGGCTATCCACTTATAAATTGAGAATACAAAGGGCTTTGTTATTATTCATTTTAGTTTTCAGATGAGAGATATAATAAATGTTTATAACTACCCACTTTTTTAAAAGCATGAGAGACTCATACTTTAATACTATATAAGAGATATAGCTATAAATTAGTATTAAAAATTAAGATACCAGTGAAGAAAATAATTCAAGGCATGATCATCTTATGGAAGTAAGAGGCAAAAATCCAAAGCAATATCTGGTTTTCTTTAACTTTTTAGACTTATGTTTTACAAAACTAGACCTGAACTACAAAAGCACATTCTTAGATCATATTTTATACATATCCTTGGATAAGTGCTGAACCATCTTTGCACAAGACTCTCTCCTGTGAAAAAATGGAAGTAATCTATCTACACAAGTGTATTTGCCATTTATAAAACAGTGGTAAGATAACAGTATGTGTTAAGTTAGAAATGAAAAGATAAAACATGAATTTAAAAAAAAATTTTTTATTGAAGTATATTTGATTTATAATACTGTGTTAGTTTCAGGTGTACTACACCATGATTCAGAAAAACATGAAATTTTATAAAACAAAGAGTGAATATGCTAGGATGGTACATATAAAAAAAAGCATAAATACATTCTTTAATAATTTTAACACTGATAGAAATTTTTTAAAATTATTCTACAAAAAAGGGGCATAATGTACTATGATTTTTTTTAACATTAGTTAATTCGACCTTCCTCAATTATATGACATGTCTACTTTGGTATCTACTTATTATTTAAGTAATACAGTGAAAAGCAGTCCATTGAGGGATGTGCTGAAAAACTAATTGTTGCCTTTACTTGTAAGGAATCTGCAGAAACACAGCAACATTACAGTAATGTAAACACAGTATAATTTTTTCCTTCTGTGGTTCATATTATATTTATATCACAGCATATAATTAAATAAGTGGTCTAGGGTCTTGAAGTTTAACCTTTGAGAGTCAGATAAGGTCAAGGGAAGATAGGTATCTAGAAGATTCCTCCCACTGGGCAATCTTCTTTCTATCTGATATTCACTCTAGCCTTATTCCAGTTCAGCCTGAGCAGCTGATCCATAATGACTCCTCCAACAGTAACAGCTAACATCTATTGAACAGCGACTGTAAATGCTCTCCTTAGCACTTTATAGAAATCATGATTATCATGTTTGAAATGACAAAACTGAAGCTTGTAAAGGCCAAATAATGTGCTCAAGGTAACAGAGCTAGTATGTACTGGAGGTAGCACTAGAGCAAAGCAATTTAACTCTGAAGAGCCCAGGTACTTGCCACTTTGCCTTACCAAAAGTAGGGATGGCATCTTCCTCACCTTTGAATCTCAGGTTCCAGCATACCGTAAGTGCTTTTAGAATGCATAAACTACTCCTAATTCCTTTATCTGCTCAAATTCTATTTGCAAGATGGATCTTATAATAGTGCTGCAGCTATTTCATTCGGTACCCAATTATTAAAAGCCTACCACTTGAAAAGAAAAGTACTTAAAGATAGTACTCTGACCAAATTAACTTTGAATCAGAAAAATTTACCTGTTAGGTAAGTGTTACCAGGATATCAAAATGTTACCAGGACATCTTCAGAATCTGAGGTAAGAATTTCCCAGTACGTAGAAAAATAAGTTCAGCAACACAGGAGCTCAAAGTATGGAAAAAAAGAGGATATACGACAAACTAGAATGGATAAAGTCAAGTATCATATCACTTGAGGAGTCTGAAATACCTGGAAGAAAATAATCATGACCTTTCTCAACCTAAACTTAATTTCTAGGTTAGCCTCCTTAGTCTTCTGAATTTAATTTGTGGGACTCGAGGGACATTGTTCCAGCTAATGATTAAGAACTCTCCAGACAATAGGGGCTTCTTAGACAATGGGTGAATTTCCAGGATGTCCGGCCCCCTTCCGAGAAGGAGGGAGATAACAAAATGTAAAAAAGGTGTCTGTCAAAGACCAATCAGACAGCTGGGGAGAAGGAGGGAGATAACAAAATGTAAAAAAAGGTGTCTGTCAAAGACCAATCAGGCAGCTGGGGACAAGTTCCCTCTCTGGTCCGAGCCTAAGCCGGGACCAATCAGCAGGAGAACACAACCAAATCTATAATTTACATACGGGGAAGTGGGAACCTATAAAACTGACATATTCGCGCCCAAAAGGGTTCCTTCTTCGACCTCCTGCGTGAGGACCAAGGAACCCCGGTGCACCGGCCTTCAATAAACCTCTTGCGTTTTGCATCGACTTCCGACTCTTGTTGTTTCCTGGGCGAGTCGAAACTCCTAGGAGACCGCGCAGGTCTAACAAATTATCTCTCAGAGTCTGGCAATTTATGTATTTAGAACATGGTATAAGAAAACTTAAATTATAAAGTAATAGTCACACTATTAGTATGTAATCACCAGTGGGAAAAAGGAGTATAACCACAACTTCTTTCAATTGCTAACATTTTAACAACTTGCTATAAATGATAACTATAATGACTGAATTCCTGAAAGTATAAAATTTCCTTCCTAAAAAAAGGCGGTTTTACGTTTCTATCATGGTAAGATCTAAATCTTTGGTAGTCTGACTGGTAGAACAAAAGTGAAAAGGCAATATCCTGTTAAGTAAAGTATAATGTGTGTATTTTTCCTTTCAATTCGGTACAGTCGATTTCTACTACTGCATATGTCACTGACAGTAAGTCTTAAGTCGGAGAGTTGAAAGGAGGAGTCTGAATGCCCTCCAACAATGAGATATAATTAAATACAGCTCAGTGAGATAAGCAACTATGTAATAAAACTAGAGAGAGTCAATGCTTTGAATGTATTAAAACAGTACATTGCTCAAGGATCCCAACGCTATGACAGTCAGATCAGTTTACTGGAATATGAAAAACTATGCAAGACTGACAATGGTAAACATGAGCCAATTCATACTACATTTGAGGGAAAAAAAGATTAAATGGTCAATACAAATTGGCTGAACATAAAGTATGACTCCAAATCCTCACTTTCCTTCTTCAGTGACAAAAAACCTTTGAAGTATAAATAAGTGGTAGATACTTTATACCATGAATTGTATTTATAAGGTCCCAATTCAGTCTCAAATGAAAGCCTTAACATTAAATAGGGTTTACATGAATACTGGTAAACAAATGACCTGACTAGAAAGCTATATTAACCAAAAAGAGTCACACCCAGAATGAAGTAAAATTAATGAAAAAAGCCAGTAACATAAAAAAGGATTGATATAAATGTCTTGCAACAATGAATAAGAAGACATTCAATTGCTTGGAGTAGACAGTGTATTGTTAAGGAATGACAAAAAACAGATTTAGTAAACTCCTATCCTGCATAATCTTCTGCATCAAGGAATAATATTAGACTAGAGAGATGAATGTTAGTAAGAAAACACTGACAGTGACACCCATGATAGAAGCAGACAGTACAAACTGAAAGAAAAAAAAAAGATGATGATGATTCATCCATGAATGGTTTTTAGAAAAACTGATTATTAACGGGGAGGAGAAATCCTAACACGTTACCACGTAAGAAAAAAATTCCAAATGGATTCAGGAATTAGGTATCAAAGAGAAATAATGATTAAAGAATCTAGAAGAAATGTTAAGTGAATATTTACATGCCCTCTAGAAAGAAAATAGCTCACTATGCATTAAAACAATGAAAGTAAAGATGGCTACAATTCAAGAACATTTAGAAAACAAAAAGAGCTACTGAATTTAAACACATATTAGCACAACAAAAAAATTCAACAACAGTTGAAAGATAAAGTTAAGGAAATTCTCCTCAAAAGTGGAGTAAAAATGTAGAGAGAAGAAAATAGGGGAACAAAAGATAAGAAAAATATAAGACCAGTACAGAATTCAAGGTCCAAGCAAGAGAAGTTATAGAAAGAAAGATCAAGGTCAGTAGAGGGAAAGAAATTAATGACAAAATAACAAAGAAAATTCCCCAGAATTCAAGGACCTGGATTTCCAGATTAAAAGAGCCACCAGTTATCCAGCACAACAGAGGAAAAAAGATTCACACTAATACACATCGGCATTGAAATTACAGAGTATGGGGCAAAGAGAAGATTCTGAAAGCTTCCAGAGAGGAAAAATAAAAACAAAAATTAGGTTCACATAAACATATACTCAGGATTTCAGGCTTTGGATTTCTCCACAGCAACACTGCAACCTATAGAAGCAGTGGAAGAAAACAAAAAAGATTTTGAATAAAAATGGGTCCCAATGCAGAATTCTACACCCAAACTAACCCAATCTCTGCCACACAGTAAAGCACTCACTAACAGTCAGCTATGAAAAAGAAAACACACACACACACACGCGAGATTTTTCAACCAGTGATTTGATACTTGAAGTAAAGAATGCAAAAATTCTTAAGATACATAAAGATTTCCCCCTCCAAAACGGACACAGCATATATATCTAAAACTCAAAGAGAAAAAGAAAAGGAGCGAATAAAAACTTTAAATCTCACTACTAATTTTTAAAACTGAAAATTATAACAAGATAATTTTCTCACATACTAAAGTTTAAAATATTTTTAAATTCTAAAACAATGTAAACATACAGTGAAACAGATATTCTCAACACGATTATGGGGGAGTAAAAGGTGATACAATGTTTCTAAACAGAAAAATTTCAAACTTCATTTAAGAAGTTTAGCTCTAATCTGGGATTTGCTTCAAAATAACAGTTCTGAGTTGGGGACTGGAGAGTGGAGAGTACAAGAGATACAGGCCAGCTATGGAATGATAACTGTTGAGGCTAAGGGATGGATTCATCAGGTTTATTATACTATCTATCCACTTTTGAATATGTTTGAAATTTTTCATAATAAAACATTAAAAATCTTCTAATCTAGGAGTCTCATTACATAAATGTATTTTTTTAAAAAATCAGAAATTCAATAAAATTTAGGAGACAAGATTCCCCCCAATATACATACAATATCATGTCAGAGTAAATCAGCTAAAAAAAAGCAAAACACAATAAAAACCTCCATATTATAAAACACCAATACAATGTGCAAAACATATGCCAGGAAAACAAACATACTGTAAATAGAATTTGTTGTTATAACCACAAAGAAAAAAGGGCAAAGAGAAACAGAAAACTCTGTGTTCCTGTACTACAGAAGAAATGAAGACAGACAAGTTATCTGTGAATATTTAAAGGGTAACATATAAAGGACAAACTAGGTTTGTTTCATGTAATCCCAAGGCCCAAACTGAAGGGCATATTTGGGTTTAATATGGAAAAGAAGTTTTAAGAGAAATTTTTAGAGAATTGAATGGGATGCCTCAGGGGGCACTAAGTTTTCTGTAACCAGAGGTGCTCAACAAGAGAATGATAACCACCTACTGAGTAGATGTTTAAGGTATATATATATTTGATATACTCAAATATCAAAAAGGAGAATATGAGAGGAAATTGTCAGGACCTACTACTTAAAAATATAAAACACAGCCCAAATTAATCAAGATTTAAGTAAATATTTGTGCAGAAACGAGTTAACGTAGCAGGCTTGAGAATGGCATCCTTAAAAAGCCTGCTTGCAAAGTTAGCCTTTGAGTAGAGTCTCAGAAAATGGATTTTGGTAGGGTTCCTACCATTCTTTACTAATAGGAATGTGCCTAAACTCTTTGTACAAACACAGTATACAACACTGTGCCTAAACTGACCAGCCCCCAATAAAACCCTTGGGCACAGATCTCTAATGTGCTTCCATACTAGACAACACTCCACATGTGCTGTCACGATTCCATGCTGGCGGAATTAAGTGCATTTTGTGTGACTCCACTGGGAGAGGACTTTTGGAAACTTGTGCCCAGTTTCTTCTGGACTTCACCCAATGAACCTTTGCCCTTGCTGATTTTGCTTTTACCCTTTAGCTGTAATAAATCATAGTTGTGGTTGCAACTAAATACTGGGTCCTGTGAGTCCTTAAAGCAAATCAACAAACCTGGGCATAGTCTTGGAGACCCCTGACCCAGTATTTCATACTCTGCTTTAAAAGTAACTAGCAAGTAAGAAAACAAAATGTTATGTAGGATTTTTTAAAAGAACAACTTCTAGAATATTTCTCAATCAATAGTAACAGTAAACTCTCCTATGAGTTATACACCTAACAATCAAAAATATTTGAGGGACAACTGCACACTGGGTGCTGTGTTAGGCTTTACGACACAACTGAGAAGACAGTCCCTGTTCTCAAGTAGTTTACAGTCTAGTCAAGGAACTCACAATTAAAATCTCCACCATTATTGACTGAAAAAGCCAAACTCAACTTTTTTTTTTTTTTTTTTCTCTGTGGTACGCGGTCCCCTCACCGCCGCAGCCCCTGCCGCCACGGAGCACAGGCTCCGGACGCGCAGGCCCAGCGGCCACGGCCCACCAGCCCCGCCGCCCCACGGCACGTGGGATCCTCCCGGACCGGGGCACGAACCCGCGGCCCCCGCATCAGCAGGCGGACCCCCAACCACTGCGCCACCAGGGAAGCCCCCCAAACTCAACTTTGAAGGTTAAAATCATAAAAAATAATTTCTATAGACAGAAATTAAGATATAAGAACAAGAAAACAATTCAATCTTTGATAACTGCAAATACTAAATAGTATAATAATGACTGCTTTTCATTTTTCAGAGGAAGGGAATGATTCTAGGGCTGGGCTGCCCAACACAGTAGCCACCACCCTCATATGGCTATTTACATTTGAAATTAAATTAATGAAAATTAAATAAAATTAAAACTCCAGTTCTTCAGTCACATTAGCCAAATTTCAAGTGCTCAAAAGTCACACGTGGGTAGCAGCTACCATTTTGGAAAACAGATTACAGAACATTTCCATCATTGCAGAAAGTTCTATTGAACAATGCTATCATAAAAGGCTGAGGTGCCCAAGAATTCCTCAGTTGTCTGCTACCACATTATCTGTAACGGCAACAACAGTAACAAAAAGAAACACAGACACCTTAAATATCTATCAATACGGAAAGAGTTACGTACATTAAACTGCTGATACACCGTAGTACACCAGCATCCTTCAAAAACCATAAATTACACCTATAACATGGAAAGATGGCTATAACGTATTAATGAAAGAAAAACACAAACTGCAAAGGAGCATATATTTAGTATAACATAATGGCTTTGTGTGCATATGTGTGTATATATATTCGGGGTTCAGAGGGGAGAAGGTGCATTAAGACAAATATATTTGTTTACGAGTACTTGTACATACTACTATATTGTTTGGATACATACTACAATCACATATTACAAGAATATTACTTTAGTAAAATAAAATATTATTTTATTTATATTAATAAATGTAATTAATATAGTAATGTTTTACTAAAGTTATTTTCAGCAGTATTTCAGTATGTGATGGGACTGAACTGGCTATTAAATGACGAGAAGCTATAAGACTAGTAGGCAGGAAGAGTAGGAAGTAAACAAGGCAGCATTAGGACTCAGCAAAGGCTCACTGGAGGAATGAGACAGACTGCAGGTATCCTGCCCAAAGAAGACGGTTCATGTCAGGGAACAAAGTCTGATCATCTTCTCCCCTGCCTTCTTGCTCACCTTAGTTTTCAAGGCAAATCTAGCCCTTCTTGCCTGCTGAACCTTGTGTGTGTCTCTCCTTTTTCAAACTGATGGTTCAACTATTCATGCACTAACCACAAAAAATAATGTTTTACAACCATGAAAAATGTTTAAGGATAAAAGAGTAATTGTTTGCCACTTTCTGGGCAAAGAATACCCTAAGTATTGTTTGTCGCTCTAGCTTTGTAAACACCTTTATTTCCGTATACTTTGGGTAACAGTTATTCATTCTCAAGAGTGCTGCCCACACTAGTCTGTGAACACCTCACAGGTAGCAACCCTGCTCCTATTCTTCTTTGAATTTGCCCAAGACCACACGTATAGCAAATACTCATGAACATGAGCTGAATTCAACTCGAGACTGACTAAAGGAGGAAGAAAAAGTTAACAAACTGTGAAGTATTGAGACTGACTACTTCCATCCAAAAAACATCTGCCTGACAGTCCATCGCCCTCTTAGTACCACCCGGAAAACCCCATTTTAAGAATTTGTTCTAATTATACCATAACTTTATAATGAATATGATGAAATACCCTTTCAACTGCTTTCTTTAATACTCTCCACCTGTTCTTTCCTTTTATCAATGCACCATCTAATTATGATCTTTGTAAACCTAGTAAATAAAGACTTTTTTATGGTCAATTAAAAAAAAAAGAATTATTGTTCTTAACCATTTTAGGTTTCTATTTCACTGCAGAGACTGTGAGGCTATTTTAGCCCAGTAAAGCCAATGAGAAGAGTATTTCTAAATACTTGGTACATTTATATCAAATAAATGAGAATTGGGATTTTTTTTTTTTTTTTTTTTTTTACTGTACCTACCCGTGTACTATTCAACACAGTAGCCACTATCCACATGTGGCTAATCAGCCCTTAAAGGTGGTGAGTCTGAACTGAGATGTGCTGTAGGGTAAAATACACACCAGATATGGAAAGTTTTGTACCAAAAATATATATGTATAAAATATTTCATTAATAATTTTATGTTGATTACATATTGAAATTATTATTATTACATATTGAAATAATGTAGTTTCGGATATATTGAGGTAAACAAACATATTTTTAAATTAATTTCACCTATTTATTTTCACTGTTTAAAAAATACGGCTACGAGAAAATTTTAACCTATATATGTGGCTCATATTATATTCCTATTGAACAGCACTATTCTCTATCCCCTTTAAAACACATACACACATGGGCTTCCCTGGTGGCGCAGTGGTTGAGAATCCATCTGCCGATGCAGGGGACACGGGTTCGTGCCCCGGTCCGGGAAGAGCCCACATGCCGCGGAGCGGCTGGGCCCGTGAGCCATGGCCGCTGAGCCTGCGCGTCCGGAGCCTGTGCTCCGCAACGGGAGAGGCCACAACAGTGAGAGGCCTGCGTACCGCAAAAAAAAAACAAAAAGCACATACACACGTGCACACACAGGCACACTGAAAACAGTTAATGTCTCTCTTTTCAGGTACTGGGGATAAAGGATGACAATAAGCTTCAGATGGGCAAGGAGCATGTCTATCTTGCAAAATAGCATAGCACTGCTCCTAGAACATGAGGTAGCAGATACATAATTGTGAAATAAATAAAAGAAGCTATAAAAATAAACTACAATTTTAGTAATAGATAACTTTTATTGAGCACTGATTATAAACCAGGTATTATACTTTGGATTATCTCATTTAATCCACCTGATGAATTTAATGAGGTGGATTCTTCTATTATTCTCATTTTAAAGCTGAGAGAAAACAGGTATAGGCAGAATTATAACAAATCTCCAGTATATTTTACAATATTACAAAAAACAATTCAATTTAGATATTCTATACAGGAGGTTCATAAAACCTTAAGTTATAAATATTATTGAGTGCCTTCTATCACATGGTATTATACTAGGTGCTATGACATTAAGAGAAATCACAGGTTAATGCAATCAAAATATAAACAGTTACAGGCTAGAAATCTCACAATTATCCCATATCCTACACCAAAATATTAATAAGCCTGAATAATAGTTAATTATCTAGTAACATAAAATTCTTGTGAATTCAGACAATTCCTTGAAATTCACTGTAAAAAAAAAAAAAAACCACAGCATTTATATGGCACTTTACAAAGTCTTTTCATGCACAGGACCTTGTAATTCTTACAACACCTCTGAGAGGTAGGTATTATTAGAGATTGGATGGGATCTTACAAATATTGATAAAATATTGATAAAAATTCCAGATTCTTATCATCTTCAGAAATAATGGCCTTGGGCTGAGCAAGGCATGAAGACAGTGTAATTAAAAACTTTCTATGAGGCTTACAAAAGGCCAATTCCAACAACTTATCACTTTTGGGGGGAAAAAAGCATTCATATTTAAAATAAGCCTTCATATAGAATAATTTAATTAACATCGATCAAAATTAATTCATCGTTACTGAGCTCCTTTTTGAAAACATATTTATTAGGGCTTAAATCTTGATCTACCTTGAAAAAATAAGCAATATTCAATACACACTAAATCATCAACTTAGTTTTTAATGGTTAAATGGCATGGCAAGAATGGTTCAGGTACTTGTAAATGCTAAATGTCTGGGTATGTCTTCATGGGCTTTTGAACAGTTTCAAAGAGCAGACATGAGGATTCATTAGCTCTTAGCACATATGAACCTGCTCCAAAGGCAGCCAAGAGAGTTGCCTAGCAACAGTGCATTTTGCATCTCTCATCATCCCCAAAGATGCTGCAGCAGCAGCAGCTAGGTCAAGCCTCTCATTAGCAACCTGACAAAGCGTTTCTATCTACAATTTTACAAAATTATTTTTATTTTCAAGTGAAGCTCATATATCTATGTATTATTCTTACTGACAATGTAGTCTCTTCCTTCTATTCCTTCTTACCAACCCCCATTTCAACAGATATGTTTTAATGAACCCATCAAAATACCTGTAACAAAAGCAGGCACTGAGAAATCCAACAGAATTTATATGCCTATTCACATCACTCTAACAGTTCCATATCTTTGGGGCAATAAAGTAAGGAAGCTTCAGAAGAAGAAAAACAGATGCTGGAATCCAATAACGGGAAGAGAAAAAGTCAGTTATTTGACTTCAAAATTAACAAAAAATCTATCCAAATTATTTTCAAAGCTATTGATAGCTAGTCTTATTTCTTTCCAATCCCCACAAAAACTAATCTCAATCATATAGCAAAAAAGCAGAAGGCTCCAGAGTGGTAATAAATAATAACAAATGGATTGACAGTTTATAATGAATGTAATCTATTGGAAAGGTACTCTGGTTCCCAAATTAATAACTGTGTTATAAAGCTTCACCTCAGATCAATAGCTATTCATTCACTTCTTAAAGTGTTTCCTAAAATTACCGCTCAGCATGGTTCCATGCAGAGCTACAATATATACTCACATAATCTGTCTTATATACACTCAAAGACCCTTAAAAGAAGATAAACATAATAAGCAGATAGACTTTTCATTTCATGTACTTTAAAGTGCTTAATACAGATTTTGACATGAACCACATACATCCTGGTCTCTGAGCTTGCATGCAATCATGAATTTCCCTATGGAAAAGATTACAGCATGTGCATGACATGTTACAAAAGATAAAGTGTAGGACTAATAGACTTAGATTAAGAACGGTGTAATGAGGAACATTTAAAAGCAACTGTCATCACACCAAATCAAAATAAGTAAACTTTGAAAGTGATCTGAAAGGAACAATGTGATTTTTTTCCCTGAGACCCCTCCCCCTTTTTTAAAACATACAAAAAGCAAAAAAAAAAAAAAAGAATCTTTAGGAGGATTTCCCAGAAGGGTGTCGTTTACCACTAAAATATTTCATTCCAGCAGTTGAAAGACCATAAAAGGGTGAATGTCCTCCAGAGTCTCTAATAACGGTAATAGATCTTGTGTTACTATTCACAAGTGACCTCTGAGTCAGGCGATTTAATTTTTTCCCCTGCAGCATGGTTGGTTTCACACACAGTGTAATAACAGTTTTTGCACAACAAGACAATTCATCCAATTAGAAAGACTGTATTAAGTCTTTCATGAACAGCATGTATCATTACAGCTTCAGCTAGGATTTGATTCAAGACGACCTAATATATGCATGCGTGAGTCTTCATTTTTCTGTTGTTTTTTAAAAAAGATTCCTGACTTCCTTCAGCAATTTTGCAGACCATTGCCTGAACCCACCCTGGTTTCAAAAAATAACTAAGAACTCATCAAATGCTCCCTGAGCACTTTAAGTCAGGTACCAAGAATTCACCAGGCAACAGAAATGTGTATAAGGCTCCTTGTTTCTAGTTTCTACGTGGGTTAAATGAAATTCCACTAATGTCTCAAAGGACAAAAAACATAAAAAGGGACAGAACGGGCATAACCGGTTATTGCAATTACGTTTATGCTTTGCAACATTTCAACAACGCGCCATTAATTATAAAGACAATATGATATTACCGAGAAAATCTTTAGATAAAGTGAATTTTGAGACTTCCATTGTAAACCTCAGCAAAGCACAAAAGATTTAAAAACAGAAACCAAAGGAAAAGGTGTTAAATGAAAACCAACCATCTGGCAATCTCTGCTATCATGAGTGGCTCAGCATCGTTCAATGCCCACAGAAGCCTAAACCTAAGAATGTCTACACATTTCTTACTGCCTTGCTGATGAGATTAGGAAAGTTAAGCCCAGAATCTCTGCAGCAAAGGGCTGTAGTGACAGCTGCAGGAATTCTCAGGGGTTCCCTTCACCTTACTACCTTTAATTGATGCTGATAGGCTTCGCTTCCCCCTTCCATCTCTGAATCTGGGCAGGCCCCTCTGAGGAAGAGTATCGGCACTCCTTTGCTACAGGGCTAGGAGTGTCTTTACAGCTCTCCTGCCCCAAAGGGATTCTCCTACTCCTCCATGGCAAGCAGCCCAAACCTGTCAGATTAAGTTCTGTTTAGACTTTTGATGCAGGCGAGATGCTCTCTTCTGGTTTGATTGGTCAACACCCTCTAGGAATCCTGCTTCTTTCAGCAGAGGCCTGTATACTCCTTAAGCAAACCTCTAAAATGAGCTGAGACAATTCCACTCTAGTTCTCTTGCTCCTGCTGCCCACATTTTAACCAGAGGAAACACTAATATATCTTTTGCTTTGACAAATTCTAGACATGCAAGTCAATCCCTACGTGGCTCTCTCTTTGTTTCCACTATCACAATAGCTAGCCAGTGCATCACTCTCCGTTAGATTTTTGGGGAAGTCATCAACCCATGGCACATGCCTGCCCACCCCAACTGCAAGGGATTCACTTCAAGCTGGATGAGGGGATGTGGGGTTTTGTTGCGATCTCTGTCACTAGGCTTGAGATAAGGGGCTGGCGCTGGTAGGACTCAGCACTGCAGCAACTTTCTCCAAGAATCCTCCCTCTTTTCTTCACCTAACTTTTCATTTCCTAACTTCTAGACCTTTGGATGTGAGTAACGGGTTAAAAACTGCAATAGTACTCAGACATCGAGGTTTAATCCTACTACTCTACAAGTTTTACTGGGTGTTCTGTCTCAAAACTCATTTTGGTATCTTAAGGTCCCCACCAAAATTTCTAACATCCTGTTATATAACTTTATCTCCTCTATGTCTCATTACCCCAATACTTTAGATAAATTCCTATCTCCTGACTGACTGCAAAACTCTTTAGGATCTTCCTTCCAAATAATTGCTCAGTATCCACTCCAGGATCAATTCCCCTCACCCTACATATCCCGGTTTAATACAGTACTACTTGCTGTCTCATTAACCCACTGTGACCTGCCACAGATTTGTGTCTTTGCATATGCTCCCTATCCTGCTAGAACGCCTTTCCTTTACCCTGCATCAGGGAAACTTGTGGGCCTCTTCCTGTATGTTCCAGAGACACTTACATACCTCCACAATGGCAATTACCACCTCGTACTGAAAAGTAATTTTTAATGCCTCTGGCAAAAGACTAGGATCTATGATTCCTGGAAACAAAGACCATGTCCTTTCCTCTTAGTGTACCAGAACTTGCCATATAGAAGGTATATAATATATATATATATGTTGAATGACTAAATCAATGGCTTGAAAATGCTTGATAAATAAAATGGGACCTAAAAAAAACAAGGTATCTACAATATTTCAAGCTAAATGGTAATTCCATGATAAATCCACTTAATGCAGATCAAATTGCATCATTAAAACTTGAATACAATCTGACAACTAAATACACATAAGTACCGTAAAATGCCACCAGTATAATTATCACTAATAACTCAGACTACTAGAAACAATGAAGGTAGACAAGACTGGATTAGAGAAAAATGTTAAAGAAATAAAATTCGATTACTGTCACATATATACTGTAACAAACTAATTAGCCAAGTGTTGCCAAGTACCAGTCCCTGCTGATATGTCTTAATGAATAGATAATTTGATTATTTTTAAATTGGCACATTCATTGTACTAATGCAAATGAACAAACTCAAACTGCCTAAAAACAACAGCATCAACATCAGCTTATGTTTGAACTCAGCTTATATAAAATTACCCTGAACCCTAAATTAATAGGATTTCATTTAATAAGATTTTAATATAATCTAACCCAACCTTAACCGTGTCCCTGGAATCCACACTGTTCCATCAATTAGTTTGGATAACACATGACAACATTGGAAAATAGTTTATTGGTTCTAGGATGGTGGGCACATACATCTAATATATTTATGTAGTAATTCAATCAGGCAACAAAACAAGTATCAAAGCCCAGCAAGTGGGCAAGGTTACTAGGAGGCAAAAACAAGTGAGACATAGTTTACCATGAGGAATTCCTTTTATAAATTCCAAATCTAATTGTAATCCAACGAAAATTTTCTTTGAAGATAACTATAGGACATTTCAGAATGCTAATTTGTCCTTATTTGTCTTTAATGCTATTTGTGATATGATAAATTCAGGTTACATGTATTTATATGCTTGTTTTCTTTATAGAAAAGAAATATACAAATTGTCTTAAATACAGATGAGATCCACTACCACAAGAATGTTAATAAGCAAGCATGACAAGACACAAGGTCTCCAAAAGTCCAATCAATTCACCAGAAACCTACATATAGAAATCATCCCACTTCTTAACTACTTGTCTGGCTCCACTGAATTTGTAACCATGTCTAACCCATTTGACGTAAACTGACTTCAGAATGCCGTATTTCATTATATCAACTATTCTAAAAACTTGCCAAAGTGTCCATTGTATTATCTATCATGAAAAGCTCAAAACTGTCACTGGTAGGGTAGAACTCCAATGGGCTGAAAAGACAAAGGAAGAGCATAAGTCTCAAGACTTCTGGTGAGGGAGCTCACATAGTTGTCCAACTTTAAGAATTCTGGAGTAAACCTTTCCCACTAAATCCACCAAATCATGGCCTGTCATCTCGATTACAGCCATCAGAGAGTAGCTATAATTGTGACAAAATGTCAGTGGCTTTCTTTTACTTCCCAACAAGAAAATGAAATCTAAAATATAAAAGTACTGCTAATGAACCTATGGTACACCAAGTAAAAAACTACTCTAGTACCTCCAAAAACGTATTTACTCCACTGTTTGCCCAACAGTGGCACTCAAAAAGGATCATATGTCATATATAAAAAGTAGTGCTTCATATGTAATAGAAACAGGCAATAAGACTCTTCCAGTTAATTTCAAAGATGTTTGTTTAACTTGTATTTGTCCAGCAATAGCTGATGAATCACCTACTCCAGGCAGACCTCCTATTATGACTTAGCCACCGCTTTCTGGGCCCATACCAAACCGTATGCTTCCCTGCATCATACCACTTATCACAGGGCATTCTAATTGTATATTGCCCATCTTCCCTATGCACTGTGAATTCGCCAATAACTATCTTTGAATCCCAAGTTCTAATTAAAATGTGTGCCCCAAAGATGTTCTCTATGACTGTTTACTAAATAACTGATTCTTCAATGCCCTTTCAAGCTCTTAAATGAACAGTATATCTTGTCAAACCTTTTAAATGTTTCAAACCTAACAACCAACGTGTGATTTTCTCAACATTTTGTAAATGTTATTTTTCAAAATAAAGGGAATACAACAACCTACTTTTTTGTTCACTAAAAAAAATTCTTGTCTTTAATTAGGTTTCAGAATTTCTCAGTTATGATCACTACAAACAAAAAAGTATAAAAGAATAATTTTTGACCATTAAGCAATAATCCCAACTGCAAGCATTTTTGTTGATGTTGATTCACTTAGAACATCTCAATCTCTTTTTGACATGTGCTTACATGAGTCATGACTCTGTACGTGTTCTATTTAGGTAGAAATATCTGGCTAAATGTGATTTGCCTATGTATAGAAGAGCCAATGGAAGCTAGCATAGAAGAGGAAAAAATAATCACACAAGACTGAAGATCTGGCCAGATTTCAAACACATGTTGAGGTTTCTTTCTTAACATCTAATTATCTCTACAACTGACTAGGCTAATCTAACAAATGTAAAGCTAGTGAACCTTGTTTACTCTTTCAAAATTTTTTTAAGAAATGGTTTAACTAAAAGTTGTAGAGAGATAGTATAGCATATTGGGTTAAGAGCACAGAGTCTAGATATGTGCTGGGTTCAAATTCTGACTTTTCCAATTACTGAATGGCTGTGTGAATCTGGAGAAGTTAGTCAACCTCTGTGCCTCTATTCCTAAATAATAATGGTACCCAACCTCAAAGAGCTGTGAGTATTCAATGAGTTAGCTCATATATGCAAATAAAGTGATTAGAATAGTGACTAGTATATAATAAGCATATGTAAATGTTGGCTATTTTTATTAACTGTTACTTTGTTCAAGAAGATGGTTCAGCTTCTAAATGAGTAGACTATATTTAAACCTATTTTGCCCTAGAAATTAAGGATAATAAAAGAAACAATTCATTCCAAAGCATCAGGTTATCAAAAGGCCTGTAACTGACTTACTCAACAGAGCTCAGAATGTGATCAAGCTGGCAAACATGATAAACACTCCACTTTTGGACTTGGCGGCACTATACGTGCAACTGGTTAAGTGAATATCTTTCTGCAGTGAAGTTAATGTAATGAATCAGAATCCGTGTAACAAAGGTGATTAATGCAAAAAAAACAAAACTAAATGTCTTATAATCATAAGATCGTTGAACCTCAAATCAATCAATAGTAAATATTTATAACATGAATTCTACATTTAAAGTATTGTACTAGAAGTCATTATATGTTTTAGTAAAATTTTATAAATTACATCAAACAGTTTTTATAACATTTCTAGTATTTCAAGGTACAGTTCTTATGCTATTTACAAATTATCTCTCTCCCATATACTGCCAATATGTTCTTATTTATTGTTTTTTTAAAGAAAATCAATCGGTTTTGTACACTGATCTGATATCTGGCCACCATATTGAACTCTCTTATTTAATCTAAAAGCAAAAGTTTTCAGTAAATTCTCTAGTATTTTCTAATTGTCTGTAAGTATTAGGAGCTCTGGGTTTTTATTTTATTACACATATATAACTTTTATTTCTTTTTCATGAATTAACAATGGCCAGAACCTCCAGAAAAATAGTAAAATTGACATCAGACATACTTTTCCTAATTTCAATGGAACTGCTTCTAAATAAAATTTGACTTGAGATTCTACCATTTGTCAGTATAAAATACTCCTCTTCATCTTGTGTAAGGCTTTTTACCTTGGATTCTATATCATCTATCTTGGATGATAATATTACCACATCTTATGCTTTCTTAATGATCTACCTAGCTTTTCATTTTCACTCTTTCATTTTCAGCTGTCACTTGTTTCAAGGTTTGCCTCTTAGAAAAAGTACAGAATTGTGTTTTTTAATAATATGAGCCTTCATTTTTTTAACTGAAGTATAGCTGATTTACAATATTGTGTTAGTTTCAGGTGTAGAGCAGAGTAATTCAATTATACATACGTATTTTTCAGATTATTTTCCAGTATAGGTTATTACAAGATATAGAGTACAGTTCCCTGTGCTATACAGTAAATCCTTGTTACATACCTATTTTATGTATAGTAGTTTGTTAATCCCATACTCCTAATTTATCCCTCCCCCTGCTCTCCCATTTGGTAACCATAAGTTTATTTTCTATATCTGTGAATCTGTTTCTGTCTTGTATATAGATTCCATTTGTTTTTTTTCTTTAGATTCCAAATATAAGTGATATGATAGAGTATTTGTTTTCCTCTGACTTACTTCACTAAGTATAATATTCTCTAGGCCCATCCGTGTTGCTGTGAATGGCAATATTTCATTCTTTATTATGGCTTAGTAATAGTCCATTCTGTATATATACCTCATCTTCTTAAGCAAATCATCTGTTGATAAGCACATGGGTTGCTTCCATGTCTTGGCCATCATAAATAGTGCTGCTATGAACATTGGGGTGCACATACATTTTCAAATTAGTTTTCATCTTTTACAAATATATAACCAGGAGTGGGATTGCTGGATCATATGGTAGCTCTATTTTTATTTTCTTAAGGAACCTCCATACTGTTTTCCATAGTGGCTCTATCAATTTACATTTCCACCAACAGTGCAAGAGGGTTCCCTTTTCTCCACACCCTCTCCAGCATTTGTTATTTGTAGACTTTTTAATAATAACCATTCTGACAGGTGTGAGGTGATACCTCCTTGAGGTTTTGATTTTCATCTCTCTAATAATTACGTGATGCTGAGCATCTTTTCATGTGCCTGTTGGCCATCTGTATGTCTTCTTTGGAGAAATGTTTATTTAGGTCTTCTGCCCATTTCCTGACTGGGTTGTTCGGTTTTTTTCAATATTGAGTTGTCTGTGCTGCTTATATATTTTGGATATTAACTCCTTATTGGTCACATCATTTGCAAATTTTTTCTCCCATTCTGTAGGCTTTTTCATTTTGTTGATGGTTTCATTTGCTGTTCAAAAGCTTTTAAATTTGATTAGGCCCCACTCATTTATTTTTGCTTTTATTTCTTTTGCCTTAGGAGACTGATCTAAGAAAATGATCTAAGAAAATATTGCTATGATTTATGTCAGAAGATGTTTTGCCTATGTTTTCTCCTAGGAGTTTTATGGTGTCGTGTCTTACATTTAGGTCTTTAAACTATTTTGAATGTATTTTTGTATCTTGTGTGAGGGAGTGTTCTAATTTCATGGACTTACAAGTAGCTGTCCAGCTTCCCCAACACCACTTTTTGAAGAGACTGTCTTTTCTCCATTGTATATTCCTGCCTTCTTTGTTGTCGATTAATTGACCATAGGTGTGTGGGTCTACTTCTGGACTTTCTATTCTGTTCCATTGATCTATATTTCTGCTTTGTTTGTTTTCTATCAATGTTCTTGTGCCAGTATCATGTTGTTTTGATTACTGCAGCTTTATAGTATAGTCTGAAATCTGGAAGGGTTATGCCTCCAGCTTTGTTCTTTTTCTTCAGGATTGCTTTGGCAATTCTGGGTCTTTTGTGGTTCCATATAAATTTTAGGGTTATTTGGTCAAGTTCTGTAAAAAATGTCATGGGTATTTTTTGGTTTTTTGTTTTTTGGGTTTGTTTTTTTTTTTGTGATACGCAGGCCTCTCACTGTTGTGGCCTCTCCCGTTGCGGAGCACAGGCTCCAGATGCACAGGCTCAGCAGTCATGGCTCACAGGCCCAGCCGCTCCACGGCATGTGGGATCTTCCTGGACTGGGGCACGAACCCGTGTCCCCTGCATCTGCAGGCGGACTCTCAACCACTGCGCCACCAGGGAAGCCCTGTCATGGGTATTCTGATAGAAATTGCATTACATCTATAGATTGCTTTGGGTAGTATTACGAGCCTTTTTTTTTTTTGATAAGGGAATTTAATTCATTCACAGTAATTGTGGTAACTGGAATATTTGGAATTATTCCTACCATCTTATTTTATGTTAATATTTGCCATCTTTTTTAGGTTTTTTAAAAAATTGTTTTCCTTTTGTTATATTATTTGGAAGTTATAAATCACCTTTAGTTACTAATAAAGGTTTAAATACATATTTAAACTTATTTTTCTACTAACATCAAAAAATACTCAGTTTAAAAACAAAATTCCACCCTTACTTAGCATGTTCTCACTCTTCGCACCACCACATTCCCACTACCTACTCCGACCACTTCCCATGTTTTAAAGCTTGTACTTTGTTCCAGGTAGTTATTTTTCATAGTTTATACAAACAATTATGGTTAATTTAAAGTAATATTTACTGGATATTTTGATCACCTTTTAACATCTCTTCTCTATACTTTCTTGGATTCGTTTTCAGTTTTGCTAGAACACATTCTTGAGGGGCTTTTCCTCCCATAAAATCAGTAACCAAGAAATGTTCTTGAATTATTGCCCATCAGAAAAAGCCTTTATTATCATCACTTGTAAAAAGTAGAATGATGGAAAGGAATATTCCGGGTTCAAAGTGACTTTCCTCAAGAAATTGGAAGACAATATACCAATGTATTCCAGTACCCAGTGGGCTGCTATAAAAAATCTAAGGTCAATCCAATTTTAAATGACTTCATCTTTTCCAATTCTTCTCTAAAATCTCTTTTGATGTTTTCTTTATTCTTGAAGTTCTGGGCATGGATATAGGTATTGATCTATTCTCACTTGTGCTATGTGGCTTTCAGAGGGTCCTAACAATCTATATCTTTGTGTTTTTTTTGAGCTTAGGAAATAGTTTTCTGTCATATTTTAAGTTTTTCTCCTTCATTTTCTCTTCAGTTTTCTCCAATTGAAATTCCTACAGAAAGATGTTAGAACTCTAAGATTGACCTTCAATGTCTTAACTTGTTCAGTTTTCATATTTTTTCTATATTCTGAAATATTTAGTTGGCTATTCTATAAATCACTAATCCAGCCTCTATTTACGTACGTAAGTTTTTAATTTCTAAAGTCTCTTGCTCTTGAATTTCTTCATCACAGCAGTATCTTATATACAATACAAAAACATACAATATCTTGCCAACATCTCATAGGTACTGGATTGTTTTTATATTATTCTCTGCACCCCAAGTTCTTCTTCTGGAAAGAGATGCTCTGGTTAGTCATGCTGTTAAATTTTCTTAAAAGTCTGATGAGCCTTGATTATCCATTTTTATTGATGAATCAAGGCAAAACTCATTGGAGAGAGCTGACATGGGCTGCTTCTGTAGATGTAAAGAAATGTTTCCTTGATTAAGACTCTCCTCTGAATTGAAGGATTGACTATGGAAGGGCTGAAGAATCAATGGTAAGGGATGTCCACTGACAGCTCCACTTTGGGGTGTCTGGCCATGATACAAGTAGGCAGGGGACCAACACCCCTTTTTCCTTCCCTGCCCTCTGACCAAATAAAAATTTTATTCTGGCAATGGTGGACTTTGTGTTTTTCCCCTTGAGAAGAATTCCTCATGCCTTTTATAAAATTCAAAGTTACCACAAAATTTGTTCCCCTCTGAGTCCTTTAGCAACACCAGAAGCCCATTCCAAGCAGGTTTTAATCTGAAGACAAAGCTACTGCTAACTGATATTCAACTGGGAGCAAAGAGACTCTGCTGTTCTAAATGCACTTCTAGGCCCCATCCTCACCAAACCCACCCCCATCCTTTCTGTTACTCAGTGTTCAGTGACACAAGACAAATGGCTTCTGTTTCATTATATGAGTAAGCTAGTGAGTATCACAGTGATCTAGGGTTGAACTTTTAAGCAATTTATACTCTGTTGACTTCTCAGAAGAAACTCAGCCCAATATTAGCCCTCAGGAACTCAAGAAAGGTAAAAAATTGACATAGGACTGCTTCCCTGAGTATAAACTCAAGGCTTCATGCAAAAAACTGAAAAAAATATAAAAAGGTTCAAATGCCAGTTTAAAACATTTTATTCTATAGATATCTATGTTGGGTTTATAAAGAAGAAATAAACATATTGCCACAGGATGGAATAGATACTTGACCCTGTATTTTCGTCTGTGTTTCTCTTTGCCTAATTGTTTCATGCTGACAGGCTCGTCCCAATTTTGCTCTAGGCATAATCAATGCTATGGCTGCAAGGGAATAGTAGTACAGCATTTCTTATCTGTAAAGCTCTTTATTAAAAGTACTGTACATTCTGGCTTCTTTTTGCTGGTATGAAGAACACAGGAAGCCGACTGACTTCAGGGGGTAGCAATTCATAGAACTCGGTGACAATAGAACAGAGTGCAAAGTGTCCAAGGACTCTTTGTGCAAGTTCCTTTATAGAATATATTTTCTCCTTTTCTCACAGCAGTAACTTACAGACCATTAAATTTCACACATTTCCTATTCATTTTCCATGTTAAAATATGGCTTATGACCCAGAGTAGAACTATCACAGGATTCTGCCCTGAAAGTCAACTTTTTACTATTTGATAATATATGACTTTTAAAAGACCAGCAAGTCATGGGCCATGAACCTATCCCCATAAGTGATTTAAATGGCTCAAACACGTGTACACCTTCACAAATGGACAAAAAAAAAAAAAAGCCCTGAAAACATTACAAAGGATAAGATAAAATTATCAAAGACTGCAATTGTTCCCATTAAGTAAGACCTTTAGTGAGACTTAACAACCAAAAGGTAAAAGGGAAGTAAAAGTCCTCAGAGTTGTAAATGCAAGCAAAAACAAAATAAGACAAACAGAAAGACACAGCTCTATCCCCAATTCCAAACAAGAGAAAAGCAAGCAAGTACCAAGGATTTAAAAGACGCATTGGGTTTCACAAAACTTAATTTGATAAGCTCCTCGGTGAGAGTAGATTTTAAGGAAGGAACTTGTGGTTCTCTAAAGTCAAAGTTTATAAACTTTTCCTCTTTGGCATATTCCATTTTATAAACTAGTCAAAAAGAAACTGTTATGCCTTACATGTAGCAGTTAGAGTTCCTCCACTGAAGTTGAAATACTAAGCTATTGTAAGATTTTACTTTAAACCATCTCAGCCTATCTAAAAATTACTCATCTTCGTGGTTAATGTTCAATTCAGATGCCTAAGTATTTAATCTTGCCGTAAACTCTTAACAATATAGGTAGAAACAGAAAGAAACATATTTTCTTAGGTTTTAAAACCACTAACAAGCAGCCTGGATTTCCAAAAGAGAATATAATCTGTTGTCAGGTGTTCTCTCTACATCTGTTTATATGACATGCTATTAAGCATTTAATAACCTATAGTCTTTGCCGAATCATTTATCTATGTGAAAAGTAGCCTCCTCCTCCAACACCTCTATTATTCTCTAGGATATAATGCTTCAGATGGAGAAATGTCAATTCCGATAGCTAGAGGGAAGCTATAGTTAATAATATAGCTAACATAATAAGTGGTTATTATAACAATTATATATTTAATATATTAAATATTATGTAATAATTAGCCAATGATATAGCTAATATAATATAGCTAAGCCAACAGATATTAGAGAAGGTTTTAAGAGGTGAATAGTATCCCTTTCTTCTCAAGGGGCCAGGGGCCAGAGTAATAATATGGGGAACTGGGGGGAAGGCAGGGGAGTCCCACGAAGACACAGAGAAAAGTTTACCTGAGGCTGCCAGAAGGAACATGGGTGGGATATTACTGGAAACCAAGGTCAGAGGTGGCAAAGAACTAAACATAAACTCCAAAAGGGAAATGAGAGTTAGGAAGAGAGGAAGAAAAAGTAAGGTTTCTCGCTGAGAGTATTAGAAGCAAGATACAATCAGGTATATGGAATGGGTTGAGGAAAGTGGTACAGAACTGGTGCCATCGCCAGTTAAGTTTCTATAGAGGCACACAGTGCAGGTCACAGAGCCAGACGTGGTTCTTAATTAGTGAGCTGTCGCTGTGCTGGGCTCACCTGAAAGGGGAGATAGGAAGTCAATCAACATGTGTTGATTAAGGGTTATTAACCTCTTCTTAAGGAGGCTGTTATCAGTCTCAGACATTTCCAAACTGTCCACAATCATGTTTCATAGATTAGTCAATCATTTAATAAGGGTTCAAAATATGATTTGATATTGCCCTTTAAAAAACCATTCAATTAAAATTTAGAAAATGTCCTTATTTAAGCCTGGGGTTCACATTATCCCTTATTAGAGCCTATGTTTATATTCACTACCACTGATTTCAAACTAGATGTGACCAGATCTGGACAAATCACAGAGTTAGGAAATAGCTCTCTGAAGAAGAAACAATAAGCCCAACAGGACGTTACTGTTTATGAGCCATGAAGCCATGTGCTTCAACCGTCATTCAGGCATCTCTGAAGGCAGCATGAATGATTTACATCAAACTGTGGGGAAAAAACCATTACTCACAGTATCAGAAAGGCAGGAACCGTTATATAAACATAACCAAAAAGCACATGAATCCATCATCTGCAATTTCCAGAAAAAAACACTAATTTAGGAATTAGATGGCGTTCCCATATATTATAAGCACAGACTATGATACGAAAATCTCTCTCTAAACTAAATCAATGTGTTTAAAAACTTTCACGACTTCCATGGGAATTCACACAGGATGCTCATTCTTGGATCTCTCCCCAGAACACTCTAAGACATTCCTTCCAAGAAAGAAAAGGCACTTAATTTTTACTAAGAGCTGCCTGACCTGAGCTTGTATCTTCTGCAAATTAAGTCTCATGATGTCTGGATAAGAAGACTATATGGATTATCAGTAACTGCTGACAGCATTTCTAGATATGGAAAAAAAAAGTTCCTTACTATTTTTTTCAAGTATCAATTTATTGCTGTGGCTTTGAGTAACTATCTAGTTATTTTAACACCATCATCTGTATCCAGTTAACTCTAAAATGGTACTCACAAGGCCAAGTTCCCTTCAGACTATCTAGCTCCATTAGACTTCCATGGCCCATGTATTAAACCCAACAAAAACGCATGCCACAGGGGAACATGGTGAGGGACTAAGGATGAAAACTCACTGGGGAAGGGGATCCATCAAAGTACCTGATAAGTAAGAAGAATAATTACATTTTTAAAGAAGTATATTTTCTTATCATTATTAACACTAAAAGTGTTAGTTGATATTGATAACTTGCATTACTATGAATAAGTACTATCAAAAATAATTTCTATTAGTATCTTAGAATGAATAATAATAATCATAATCACACTAAACACACTTCAAATATGGCACATCTCTTTCAAACTTTTCAAATATTTTCTCTCACAAGGTCTTAAGAGTAGAATTCTTACAATAAATTATGGTGTCACACAAACACAATACTGCAGGCCAGTGAACTCTATATAAGAGGTTAAGTGACCACCAAAACAGAGTTAGAAGACAGCTTCTAAATTCCTATTCTTACATACCAATTTACTTAGTATCTGCTTATTAGTAGTCTAAGACTTTTCTTTAGTATTGACTCCTCCATGAATTTGAGCCAATGATTGCTTAAACATAATATACCTTTTTATAAGGTAAGAAAGGACAAACACACATGAAACAATACATTTCATGCAGTCATGTCAACTTAATGAAAGAAACAGAAAACACTCCTCCAATAATAGATCTCAACCCTAACTCATCTAATTGAATCTACACCAAGCAGTTACAATTAGAGAATTGCTTTTTCACAATATTCAATCCTCTTCTTCAGGCTGCTTTACCTTGTAGCTAAAAGCCAGAGAAATGATATCATATGGTCACTTCATAAGGAAAAGTGAAGAACACTACCTCCTACTTCTAGTCTTCCTTTATCCTTTTCAAAAGACTTAAACAACTCCACCTGTAAGTTCTTATTAATTATATTGCCTTTGCTTCTGCATGAGTTTGGGTAACTACATTTCAACATTTTACCCTACCATTCACCTTAACAAGCAAAATTACACGGGGTGTTTTTACTCACTTCTTTAAAAACTTCCTAGAAATTATCAACAGATGTGTAACATTGACTTTAATTTATAGCACTGCTTCTTAATAAACATTTATTGAATAAATAAATGAACCGGGATGGTCACCCCAGTGCTTCCCAACTTTTTCCATTTCATGGCACACATGAAAAGTGTTTACAAGGATCCTGGATCACCCTAGAATTTCAAAGACTAAATGCATTTCCTAAGTATCAATACATACATTGCTATAACACATGTTCTACACCAGTGGCAAACATAGGTCAGGTAACCTACGGTATGACTTCCTCAGATAATCTCCAGGCATTACCTGTGCATTAACTATTCTAAAGAGATAATCCTACAAGGTGTCAACAGTGATAAAAAGCATTTGGTAGAATTAGGATTGTTACAGAAGCTGAAGGGAGAAATAAAGTAGGAAGCAAGCTGAAGTGTTTCACGTTATGTGAGACAAAGGTACTCTGAATACATTACGGATCCACTTGCAGAATCAGACAGAGAAATCTAGTCAGAGGGAAAACTTTTGTGAGATAGCAGTTGTTTACCTGACAAAACGGAATGAGCGTGACAAGTTGGGGACAAAAAGGAATTGCAAATACATTAACTTCATTATCTAGGAAAACATATTTATCCCACCTTCACCAAATTTTTTTCCTATAGGAACACTCCATAAAGAGATGGACTTTTTCTTCACCATGCTTGATAAAGAACACAAGCACAGACACTAAGATAGAGAAGATAATAAAAATGCCATACCTACTTGGTTAGGAAATCCTTCCCTTAACAGGAAATGCATTCTAGAGATTCTATCCAATAGAAAAAGAATTACAGATATCTATGCTAAATATATGGTTAGTTTAAAAGGCGGGGGGGGGAGTTTTATTAATAATGTCTGATGGTTATCTTATTATTATACTCCAAGAACTGTGCAGATAGGAAAAATGATTATTTATCTTTAGTAAGTTTAATATGTTTATTAAACAACATATCTTTAACATGTTGTTTTATACGGTACTGATCAGCATGTTTTATATGGTACATGATCAGCATGTTAATCAGTACCATATAAAACAACAACCCACTATTTTTTTTGTTTATTAAATGACTGAATAAAAATACGATCAAATTGCAAGAAGTTAAAAAGAGATTAATTCCTATTATACAGGCCCATTTATTCTGAATTAATTAATTTTTCCACCTTAAAAGATTGATATGAGAACTAAGGGATATGCATCTTGGAATAGGGTGCAAGAGTTAATGAAAGCATTACAAATTAGCAAATCCATCAATAACAAAAATAACAGATTAGCATCAGGTGTAGATTCTCTTTCGAAGTGTCTTTCATTAAAGAAACATGTGCATTATGAAGTAGACATCAACTCAGAGTAAGGAGAAAAAAGAAAAAAATGGGAAAATAAAGATAGCAAAAAAAAAAAAAGCAACCTGTACTCTAAAACTCTGATAAAAATTATCCACAATGAAAGAATAATCTACAATTCCAATATTAAGCTTTACCCCCATTACTGCTCCATTATTTTCTTGCTTTACCTGAGAGGAATCAGCTTGGGCAAATTCTGTAGTGACCTTCAGTATCTGACGAAGATTTCGTCCTTTATCTTCAACAAGGAGGTAAGCCAGCAGAAGAAAAACATGCACAGGGATCGCTGTGGTAATAGGGAGCAATGACTCTACGGAAGCTAACCAGTCACTTATCGCAGACTCTTCTCTCATTACTTCAAGGATCCTCCAGGCTGTAAATATTGAACCATACATGCTGGTTATAGGGAACACAAGCTTGTAGGAGAGCTGAAAAGTAAACACAAAAAAAGGCATGAATAAATGAGATAAATCTATCCGCCAGGTATACATTTCTGACATTCATTTATTTTTTATACTTCATTGTAAGAAATCAATCCTTCCAACAAAATGAATACAAAATTTTCCATTCCTGCCCAAAACCTCTCTGCACGTATTTAAGCTAATGGGATTACACAAAAAGAAAATAGCTGTCAGGTGGATCTCTAGAATAGTTTATTACCAATTTTCCTCATGTTTACCATTCGCTCCAAGTTAAGGCAGAAAAAAAAAAAAGAGTCAATATAAAAACCCAGAAGCAACAGAGTTTGGGAAAAGCCATTACCACTTACGAAGTATTCACCAGTGAGAGGGAAGATAGAAAAAAAACACTGTATTTGCCCAGCTCCAGGGCCCAGTAAGAGGCAACTCGGGGCAGATGGCAGATTTGGACTGAGGACAATTCATTTTTGTAACAGACAGTCTGTTGATAGGAACAGAGTTGGTTCAGCTGGAGCCTGAAAATTCATTAATAATTGTGAATAACTCCTGCAAGAAGAAATAGCCTGACAGCTCTAAACTGAAATGATACCCGAAGAAGATGTTATACTTAAGTCAGTCTGAGGAATGACTCCTCATGGAAGTCAAGTGGTGCAGTCAGAGTCAGAGACTGGATAGAACTCTGCCAATGTGAGCTGTGTGTCCGAATGGCCCAGGAGAAGCCACAGACATTAATGAGGAATTAGATATTGCCTGCTCAAAAAATAATTCAATTCATTTAGAGTACAATGAGACAAATTAGAAATTTCTAGATTATAACTATCCTGTTATTGGAGACTGACTTACATGGATAAGAATAACAGTTGAAAGGATGAGAAGTAAAAGTTAAGCCTTATAAAACTTTTTAATAACGACTTTATTGAGATATAATTCACGTCATAAAATCCAGACTTATAAAGTTTATAACTCAGTGAATTTTAGTAATTCATAGAATTGTGTAACCATCATCACCAGCTAACTTTAGAACATTTTTCGTCACCTCAAAAGGAAACCCCATGCCCATTAACAGTCCCTCTTTATTCCTTCTGACCCACAGGCCCAGGCAACCATTAATCTACTTTCTGTTTCTATTCTGACCATTTCATATAGTAGGAGCCACACAATATGTGGTTTTTTGTGACTGGCTTCTTTTACTTAGCATATTCTCAAGGTTCATACATGTTGTGTCTGATAACAATACTTCATTTCTTTTCATTATCAAATAATATTCCACTGTATGGATATACCGTATTTTGTTTATCCACTCATCAGTTAATGGACACTGGGGTTGTTTCCACTTTTTGGCTATTATAAATAATGTTGCTAGGAATATTGCTGTAAAAGTTTTTCTGAGAACATAGGTGTTTAGTTATTTCAAGTATATGCTTAAGAATGAAGATAACCTTTATCTGAAAGTAACTGCCAGGATAAAAACATACAGGGAAGCTCTATCTTTACTGATAGGAAAAGATCTCACACAGAAAAACAAAAGATACATATAGTGTGCCTGAAATGCTACTAATTAATTTTTTAAAGGAAAGCACAGAGACCGTATATTTGTATTTGCATATATATGTGTGTGTATACCTACACACACACACACACAAAGTATTTAGACAAATATAGAAGAAATTAATAGCTACTAATCTTCATTTTCTATCTTAAGAGTGTGGAAACTGGACAAACAGAATCACAGGTGAGAAAGAAACTTCTCATTGTATACCATTTATAATTCTTACCATTTTAATGTATTACTATTTTAAAAATTATAAATTTTTAAAATTAAATGATACCTAATTTATTATAACCCTAAGAATTTTTTTCCCAAGAAGATGGAATTCATTAAAGACGAGAGTCAATTTCTTTAGCCTAATGACAAATAGTATTGGACTTGAGATTTAAAAGACCAGGACTTTAGCGCAGCCATGCCAGCTATCAGCTATTACGCAAACTCTCTGAGCCTTACTTTCCTCATTTGTAATATGGAACTGATGCCTACCTTCCAGCCAAAATTATTGAAGTTGATAATGAGATAGTATCCACAAAGCACTAACACAGTGCCTAAAGTTGCAGAGGAAAGAAAAATATTATCCTTGTCATCTTTAGGAGAGAAAAATAAAATTGCTGGATATGAGTATAAGAGAAAATAATTGGAAATCACCATGAACCATAACTCGAGTCAAAAGCAGCAACATTACAGAGTAAACATAGTGAAACAGAAAAGTAATCCTACTTTGCTTAAAGTATTAGTCCAGGTTTAGGCTCTTTTTTGTTTGCTTGTTTTCCTAAGGTAGAACAATGAGGAGAGGAGAAAGGCACAATGTTAAATAAGAGATCACAGAACGGCCTCTCTGTCCCATTGAGTGACAGCTGCCACTGGCATAGTCCCAGGGCAAAGGTGCCACCAAGGGTTTTCTCTCAGCACCAGCTACCAAATCCTAGCCCCACCGCCTGGGGGAGGACCTGTGAAAGTGCTGGTAGGCCCTGTGTTTTAGAGGAGAAAGTAGGTATTTAAAAATAAAAGAGAGGCTCATGTCAGGTGAACTATATCTCAATAAAAAAAATAAGAGAGAAGAAAACACAGAAAAATAACATTTAACTGAATATTAAATGGTTGCAAATCATCTTCAGACGTGAAATAGTTGCGAACCTTTACTTTTTAAAAAACTAATATGAAAAGACAACCCTCAGGGGGCTTCCCTGGTGGCGCAGTGGTTGAGAGTCCGCCTGCTGATGCAGGGGACGCGGGTTCGTGCCCTGGTCCGGGAAGATCCCACATGCCGCAGAGCGGCTAGTCCCGTGAGCCATGCCCGCTGAGCCTGCGCATCTGGAGCCTGTGCTCCATGACGGGAGAGGCCACAACAGTGAGAGGCCCGCGTACCGAAAAAAAAAAAAAAAAAAAGACAACCCTCAGAATGGGAGAAAATATTTGCAAATGAAGCAACTGACAAAGGATTAATCTCCAAAATTTACAAGCAGCTCATGCAGCTCAATATCAAAAAACAAACAACCCAATCCAAAATTGGGCAGAAGACTTAAATAGACATTTCTCCAAAGAAGATATACAGATTGCCAACAGACACATGAAAGAATGCTCAACATCATTAATCATTAGAGAAACGCAAGTCAAAACTACAATGAGATATCATCTCACACCAGTCAGAATGGCCATCATCAAAAAATCTACAAACAGTAAATGCTGGAGAGGGTGTGGAGAACAGGGAACCCTCTTGCACTGTTGGTGGGAATGTAAATTGATACAGCCACTATGGAACAGTATGGACATTCCTTAAAAAACTAGAAATAGAACTACCATACGACCCAGCAACCCCACTACTGGGCATACACCCTGAGAAAACCATAATTCAAAGAGTCGTGTACCAAAATGTTCATTGCAGCTCTATTTACAATAGCCAGGATATGGAAGCAAGCTAAGTGTCCATCAACAGATGAATGGATAAAGAAGATGTGGCACATATATACAATGGAATATTACTCAGCCATAAAAAGGAACGAAACTGAGGTATTTGTAGTGAGGTGGATGGACCTAGAGTCTTTCATACAGAGTGAAGTAAGTCAGAAAGAGAAAAACAAATATCATATGCTAATACATATATATGGAATCTACAGAAAAAGGTCATGAAGAACCTAAGGGCAAGATGGGAATACAGATGCAGACCTACTAGAGAATGGACTTGAGGATACGGGGTGGGGAAGGGTAAGCTGGGACAAAGTGAGAGAGTTGCATGGACATATATACACTACTAAACGTAAAATAGCTAGTGGGAAGCAGCCGCATAGCACAAGGAGATCAGCTCGGTGCTTTGTGACCACCTAGAGGGGTGGGATAGGGAGGGTGGGAGGGAGGGAGATGCAAGAGGGAAGAGATATGGGGACATATGTATAACTGATTCACTTTATTATAAAGCAGAAACTAACACATCATTGTAAAGCAATTATACTCCAATAAATGTTTAAAAAAACTAATAAAAATTTTCAGGTACACTAAATATTAACAATAAGACATCTGGTAGTACTTCTTTGTCTAAAGAGGACTGACAAAGAAATCGTGAATGCAGGTGAACAATATAGATTTTCATTAACTTAAAAGAACAACAGTTATCTATAATGTTGACTAAAACAGGCTTAACAAAAATGGGGCCAGGATTTGATCTGGAAAGGGAGTGTGGAAACAAACCTAGAGACACTTAAAAGTAGGACCAGTTTTTGCTAGAAGGAATTTATCACTCACCAGACCAGAAGCAGAAGACTGGAAAAGATAAAGCCTTAAAGAGAGTCCTTCAACTCTACACCTCTACGAAGAATCTAGTCAAGAGCTAAGAGGCTTGGTAGTGGTTAATTATCACCAAAAGACAATGAACACCACCCCCGGTATCCATGTTATTAAGAAGACAATGATAACCATTTTGACTGGTGTGAGATGGTATTTCATTGGAGAGGCTGTGGAGAGAAGGGGACCCTCCCCTACACTGTTGGTGGGAAGGTAAATTGGTGCAGCCACTATGGAGAGCAGTATGGAGGTTCCTTAAAAAACTAAAAATAGGGCTTCCCTGGTGGCACAGTGGTTGAGAGTCCACCTGCCGATGCAGGGGACACGGGTTCGTGCCCCGGTCCGGGAAGATCCCACGTGCTGCGGAGCGGCTGGGCCCATGAGCCATGGCCACTGAGCCTGTGCATCCGGAGTCTGTGCTCCGCAAAGGGAGAGGCCACAACAGTGAGAGGCCTGCGTACCACAAAAAAAAAAAAAAAAAACTAAAAATAGCGCTACCATATGACACTTCAATTCAATCCCACTCCTGGGCACATATCCAGAGAAAAACATGGTCCGAAGGGATACATGCAACCCAATGTTCATTGCACCACTGCTTACAGTAGCCAAGACATGGATGCAACCTAAATGTCCATCAACAGAGAAATGGATTAAGATGTGACACATATATACAGTGGAATATTACTCAGCCATTATAAAGAATGAAATAATGCCATTTGCAGCAACATGGACAGACCCAGAGATTGTCAAACTGAGTGAAGTAATTCAGGTAGAGAAAGAGAAATATTGTATGATATTGCTTACGTGTGGAATCTAAAAAGAAATGATACAAATGAGCTTATATAAAACAGAAACAGACTCACAGACTTAGAGAACGAATTTATGTTTACTAGCAGGGAAAGGTGAAGGGAAGGGATAGTTAGGGAGTTTGGGATTGACATGTACACCTGCTATATTTAAAATGGATAACCAACAAGGACCTACTGTATAGCACAAGAAACTCTGCTCAATATTATGTAATAACCTAAATGGGAAAAGAATTTGAAAAAGAATAGACATATGTATATGTATAACTGAATCACTTTGCTGTACACCTGAAACTATCACAACATTGTTAATCAACTATACTCCAATATAAAATAAAAAGTTAAAAAAAAAGACAATGATAGAAGCCCAAGATCTAATTCCTTTTAACTTCCAACCAAAAGCTTTTACGAAACCAGTTTACTTCAACTTACTATTGATTTACTGTTTCCCTGTAAATCTGAAATGCTGTTATTAACTCCAAGTTCAGCACAAAGATGATAAATCACTGTTCAGCTAAAAAAAACTCAAAAAAACAAAGTGGAGGCAATAGAGTATAGGCAAATCTAAACTCTATTTGTCAAACAGACAAAATCTGAATCTCAATCCTACCATCCACTACCTGTTCAATGAGGGGAAGTTAATTAACCTCCCTAATTTCCATTTCTTCACTTGTAAAATAAGTATTATAAGATTATCATCAAGGAAATGCAAATCAAAACCACAACAAAATAGCACTTCACACCCACTAGCATGGTTATAATAAAAAAGACAGGCAATAACAAGTGTTGGCAAGGATGTAGAGAAACTGGCACCTTCATACACTGCTAGTGGTAATGTAAAATGGTGCAGTTGCTTTGGAAAAGTCTGGCAGCTCCTCAAATGATCAAACATGGAGTTACCATATGGCCTAGCAATTCCACTCCTAGGTATCTACCCAAGAAAAATGAAAACCTATGTCCACACAAAAACTTGTATAGGAGTGTTCACAACAGCATTATTCACAATAGCCAAAAGATTAAAATAACCCAAATGTTCAACGGATGAATGAAAAAATAAAATTGGTATCTCCATACAATGGAATATTATTTGGGAGTAGTTTCTTTTTGGAGTAATAAAAGGGTTCTAAAATTGATTGTGTTGTTGTGTACACAACTCTGCAAATATACTAAAAGCCATTGAGTTGTGTACTTTAAATGAGTAAAGCGTATGTACGAGAATTTTATCTCAATAAATCTATTTTTAAAAATAACCAGGGCTTCCCTGGTGGCGCAGTAGTTGAGAGTCCGCCTGCCGATGCGGGGTACGCGGGTTCGTGCCCCGGTCTGGGAAGATCCCAAGTGCCGCGGAGCGGCTGGGCCTGTGAGCCATGGCCGCTGAGCCTGCACGTCCGGAGCCTGTGCTCCACAACGGGAGAGGCCACAGCAGTGAGAGGCCCGCGTACAGAAAAAAAATTAAAAATAAAAAAAATAACCAGCCTCCCACTGCATGACCCTTGGCAAGTTACCTATCTTCTCTACGCCTCAGTTAACTCTTGGATAAAATTAGACCATTAATATTAGCTACCTCAAAGAGTTTGAGATAAAATCAAATGACTTAATATATGGCAAAGCACTTAAAATGGAGCCTGAACGTAAGACATGCTTAATAAACAGCACCATGAAGCAGGGGCTTTGTTGCCCATCTGGCCAAGGGCCGGAGAGCTTCAACCATTAGTCCAAGGCCACACAGCTGGAAATGGCAAAACAAAACTATTTCAAAGTTACTGTGAGAAATGAGTTGACCCATATAACTTCTTACACAGAGCATGTGCTCAATAAATGTTAACTTTAGCTATAAATAGGACAACAATCTATTACAAATTTTGATTTTTTTAAGAGACAAATATTCAAAATGCTTTCTGCTTATTATATACTACTTCAAAGCAACTGTGAATGAAACCTACTAGGCACTGCTTTATTCCAAGGTAATAAAGTTCACAGTACTTTATTTAAGTTTGAATAAAGTACATTATCAAAAAGTACCAGTGAATAAATGTATGACAAATCCTAGCTCAGTCACACTGTCTCTAAATCTTTCTGTTGACTAAAACATTTCTCCAGAGCTGAATCTTGCCCTACTATATAATTGCAGGAATTTAGCTTTTAAGTCTCTTTCCCACTTTATTTCACCCAACCATGGCTCCCAAGAGCACGCAAGAGACCGCAGCGGTTGGCTTCCTGTGTCCCAGCTCTGGCCTATGGCACTCCCAGCACACTTCACCAGCTAGCAGGCCATAACTGCAATCTTTCCAACAAGCTGTGATATCAGCCTTGAGATCCATTTAGTTCCATCCTTGCGTACTCTCCCTCAGCCCTAGAAGTAGTAACTGCTCCCTACATTGGTTATTGAGATATTCCTTAGAGCCTCATTTACAGCTTTCAATAATTAAACACCTTTTACTAGTTAACCATTTTTCGTATTAAGTTTTTCTTTGTTCAAATTATCAGTGTGGTTTCTCTCTCCTAACTAGACCCTGACTCATACACTGGCGCTTTCTCCACCCTCCCCCCAACAATCTTTGGGGTAGGGGGCAGCAAGATTTTAAGGACTTTAGAGTTTACAACCAGTGTTTGATATTTTCACCTAGGAGAACACAAATAGGTGGTTTTAAATATCACATTTAACAGCTACAAAGGGATCCTGTTTTTCATACACCATAAATAAATAAAAGCTTATTAGATTATGTTAATCTTTTATTTGAAAGAGATGAATGGCTGGCTTGATATCTTTTTTAATTCTTAGAAATTGGGACAAGTTAAAATATGTTTTATTTCTTGGTTATCAACATTTCAGAAATGGATAGGTAATAGAGAACTACATGGTACAGTATATTTACCCTTTGTTTCATTTATCAGAAGAATTGTACTTCTGAAGAAACGCTTTATTTCTAAACCAAACACTCTTAAGTCGGAGTCACCAATTCAAAAATAAATAATAAAAATATAAACAACAAAACTCTGTGATTTCAAACAAAGTCTTTCTGTAATAAATCAAGACAGTAAAATGATCTTTTGTATTCGTATCAGAAGCACACATTCCTCATTGAACAGAAATTTCTTGAATGTCTACTATGCGGCCAACAATAGGTCAAGTGTGGAGGATGCAAAGACAAATAAGCTAGGGTGTTACCTATTTCTTTAAGTATGTGGAAAATAGAGTATTCAGTTTAACAACTGCTATTTTTAATTTTCCCATCTATAATCAGCTGAAAAAGATAATGCAGAAACACCTAGGGTGGAAAAAATACCAAAAGTTCAACAATTGTTGCCATTTAAATATTAACATGCTTAGAGAATAAAGGCAAAGTGTGAAAAGGGCCAAGATTCCTTCCCTCAGTGAGCTCACAGCATAGTCGAATGTACAAATATGTACCCCCTAAATTAAGACACAACACAACTGAGTAATGCTAAAAGTACTTGGATGCAAAGGAAAGAGAGTAATGAATTCTGACTCAGGGAGGCTGAGAACACTTGGCTGGGTCTTGAAGAATGAGTAGATCAGGCAAAGGAGATAAAAGATCATCCTGTGCAAAAGCAAAGATTCAGGAAGAGACTCGGAGGGTTTGGGGCAAGTTAAATTTACAGGTATGTTTGGAATCTAGAGTCTGGACGGGTGCAGAAGAAAAGCCAACAGTAAACTGTGGCTTAAATTATTTTAAAGGGTGATCATATATCCACTCAAAGGCTCAAGAAAGCAGCACACTAGCATCAGGAGGCATTTACCCCCTAATAGCATTCCTTCCTCCTCCCTCTTCACCAGCTGCTGAAGAGAAAAATCCAGCTATTAGTGCTGATGAATAAGATTCACTCACACCTGAACAAGTAGTAAGCTGAGTACTTACACATTCGATTTAGGGTGATCCTCAGTACATATCACTCATGATTTAAAGGAACAGAACTCTCAGAAATAGTGCCCTGTCCCTACCCCCATTCAGAATCCAAGTATTGTTCTCTATGGGCAAACCAAGAGGGAAGGTAAAAGGCTATTAGAAATTTTTGGCCACAGTGCGTAGTCCTGTCAGAGCAGATGCAAGAACTTCCTTCTCTTAATGCAAATCAATTACCTATTTCAAGTTTTAAAGTTTTAGTCAAACAATTAGGATTGAGGAAACTAGCATACATTCAATTTGCCTGTAGGCTACTTTCTGCTGTATGATCAAACAAGGAACAGGACCAGCAATCCCTAACAATGGCTGGATTTTTGCTGCCAGAACATTTAATCATACATTATTAGAGGAATCTCTGCTTTTGCAGACAGAACAACTGAGGCACTAGCTTGCATTTATGTAATGCCTCTCTCTCTGGCGACTTAAGATGCTTCACCAGTTTTATCTTCTTTAATCCTCATTCAATCCCCATAAAAGTCATAGCTGGGAATAATACTACATTTTACCGAAGGCAAAACTCAAGTACCAAAAAAGAAAAAGTCTGACGAATATAGGCCTAGAACCCAGCCACTAACCAGACACTGACAATACTTCTACATTATTCTAACAGGAACCGTGAGACTGACAAAGCAGAGTTGGGTAAGAGGCCCTCAGGCAGGGATAGGAATGGAGTGTGACAGCAGAGTAGGGCCACATACAGGAGGCATCAAAAGCCTCTTAGTTCTTACAGATCCCAGAACTTCCAGGCAATTGAGATTCCCCACCATGGATTGTGGCAGGTCTAGCAATAAGCCGCACTAACTGACAGTGATGACAAAAAAGGGCTCCATGCTCAGAAATGTTGGAGAAGCACTAGGTTAAATAGAACTAGCTCCTTTTCTGCAGGATTCCTCAGGACCTTTAACTACTAATGTACACTGGCAACTCAACAAGCAACAAAGATTACACAGCATTTCCAAAACTTATTTCACAGCCGGACTACCGCCCCCTCACAGTCCAGAAGAATATACTAACATCTACACCAGTGCCTGACAGAACGGTAAAGTTCAATGACAGAATTTAAACCCAGACAGATACATCATTAGGAGGTGAGATTATCGGCAGTGACTTAAACCCCACATTACCAATTAACCTTTATGTAAGAGAAACAAGGACGAACTCATTACCTTTTGGTGGTTGTCTCTGTAGCACTCCTGCTGTACCATTTCTAAAAGGTTTAGAGCCAACTGCTGCCTAGAGGGTCCTTCTTCGTCTGGGGATATACAGTCTTTCAAGGCAGTAGAAGATAATATCTGCAGAACTGGCATCACTAGCAGCAAGGAGGACTTTGGGATTTTCTGACACTCAGCAGAAGAGAGAAGCTTCAGAGCTAGTTATCAAAACAACAATTTACAGTTTTAAAATTAATACTACAGTCAGGGCTTCCCTGGGGGCGCAGTGGTTGAGAGTCCGCCTGCCAATGCAGGGGACACCGGTTCGTGCTCCGGTCCGGGAGAATCCCAAATGCCGCGGAGCGTTTGGGCCCGTGAGCCATGGCGGCTGAGCCTGCGCATCAGGAGCCTGTGCTCCGCAACGGGAGAGGCCACAACAGTGAGAGGCCCGCGTACCGCAAAAAAAAAAAAAAAAAAAAATTAATACTACAGTCAAATAAAATGCTATTTTGTTTAAGAGTAATATGCAAAAAGTTTTCTTGCCCCTTTACAACTGGGTCAGACACATAACTAAGATGATAAACCTTATCCTTTTAGAAATAAAAAGAATGAAACAATTAACTCTTAGCTAAAATAAGCTGTTAATGTATATAATTGAAAACTTGATGATACTTTTAGAGATAATGCATATCATATGTCAAAAAGTCAAATCAGCTCTTTTTTAGGTCAATGTGAATTCCTTTAAAATTCAACTTTTGCCTTTATGTCCTGTCAGATCCTCTGCCCTCCACAGAACCAAGAGACCGCAGAGCTCCTGATCTGTGGATAACAAGATCAACATGTGTGCTTCTCTTACAAACCCAGCTGAGAATTGTATCAAGAGATGCAGAAGTAAACAAGGTGAAGCAGGGCTGTCCTTCAGCTGTAACTGCTAAGAAGCAAATCAGCAAAGTCTCAAAGTCCATAACCAGCGTAACAATCCAACGCATTTTTATAGTACTGTTTTTAACATGGAAACTCAACTTACACATCAGAAACATACACACATGTACAATCACTTACTTACATGTACAGTCTCCCCTAGACTACAAACAGAATGAATTAAAGAATAAATATACTTTCTTTTCAGTTACTGAATGAACGCTGATTTACTGAAAGATGTTATTTGTAGGCTGCAGAGCAAGATTATTAAAGTAATAACTAACTTCCCCACTACACTAAAAAAATTCAAATTCAAAAAATTTTTTAAAAAATTAAAATTTTTTTGATTTTTATTTTTTGCCGGTGCCATGCAGCATACGGGATCTTAGTTCCCTGACCAGGGGTGGAAACCGCACTCCCTGAAGTAGAAGCATGAAGTCTTAACCACTGGACCACCAGGGAAGTCCAATATTATATTTTAAATCACTTGGAAGTCAAACCTGAACATGGCATGAAATACAAACCGCTGCTGCTCTGACACAACTAATTTACATTTTTTGCCTAAATGTTAGTCTTAATCCATAATTGTCAGTTATTATGAAAATCCATTATCTTTAACAAAACATGAAATTCATATAATACAAACATTTCTATATTCTTTACTATGGATCTTCCAGGCATTTTTATAAATTGCTATTTACAATCAAGGCCAGTGTTAATAATTAAGAAGCATAACATTGTATCAGTGCTGTGCATTTTTTAAATTTGAAATAACAAATATTCTCTTGGCTATTGTATTTCTTTGAACACTCTTTCCCAATCTACTAAACAATAGTTTTTCATTACTTTTCAACATGACATACTGGCTCAATAGTTTTCAATATGGTTTATTCAATCTATCTAAAGTAACTTCAAATCAGAGACACTGGTTTACAAAAGAAAAAGTCTTCTATCCAACAAATAATAAAAGTATTGGAGTGTTTGAACCTGTATCAGCCTATCATACATGAGCCACAATAAAGGACTATAGCTTCAGAATTAGGAATGTGGTTTCTCTGTGGCGTTGAATTTTTTTTTTTTTTTTGGTCAAAAAACAAAATCCATTTAAATGAAATATCCAGAAGAGACATATTTAGAGACAGAAAGCACATTAGTGTTCTGGGGGGCTGAGGGTGGGAATGAGGATTAACTGTAAATGGGCACAAGAAATTTGGAGGAGGGGGGTTGATGCAAATGTTCTAAAACTAGACTGTGGTGCTGGTTGCACAACTCTAAATTTACTTTAAAAAGCACGTTATTGTACACTTAAAAATGGTGAACTATGGGATTCCCTGGTGGCGCAGTGGTTGCGAGTCCGCCTGCCGATGCAGGGGACACGGGTTCGTGCCAAGGTCTGGGAGGATCCCACATGCCGCGGAGCGGCTGGGCCCGTGAGCCATGGTCGCTGAGCCTGCGCGTCCGGAGCCTGTGCTCCGCAATGGGAGAAGCCACCACAGTGAGGCCCACGTACCGCAAAAATAATAATAACAAAACTATGGCTGTCAGAAGTAACTGGACTGGAAAATTATACCTATAGGAGGATGTCATGCGTACTGCTGTAAGGGAAAAAAAGGCAAAAGCAGTTCAGAAAGGGCCTAGGGAGGAGGGTACAAAGAGCATAGGGCAAATAAGCAAAAGCAGGGTAGGAATCAAAGCCCTTAAAACAGCCAAGGGTCCCCTCCATGTGCTAAAGCCATTTCCAAGACAGACTGTACATGAAAGAGCAATTCACCCTCAAAATCACGATGAATTAAAATGCCCAGAAGAATGAGCTACACAATCGGTATCTACCTCAAGCACCTTTTAAAAATGAAAGTGGCAGTGTATCAATATATCATGGCATCATAACATATACATCGTAATTTAGACAAGATCCTACATTACTACATGGATTATGGTGGCCCAACTAAAGCAAGGCAACATTAATGTAAAAGCCGCATTTGAAAAGCGTGACTTGTTTGCCAATCTGCCAGACCTGGCACCTTGATTCTTTACCACATTATTCGTAAACAGAACTTCTTTTGCCTCCCTTCAGCCCCATTCCTCACTTTTCTTTAAGTCAATACTGGAGAGTCAGAAGAATGTTATCTTTCATTTGTTCTAGGCAGGTTAATAGAATAATCATACTTTAAGTCTCGTTCAATGTGGCACCAGTTTTGAATAGTACATGTATATATAGTTTTACAAACAAACACAAATGCTAAACACTTATTTTCCTTCAAGGGTTTTATGCTATTGATTCTGTTTGCTATACAAGTGTGAATAAGCTGGCATGCCCTTCAAAATATTTACCAATGTCACTGCTATATGATTTAGATCATAATCTCCTAACGAACAGCTGAGATACTTGGTAAATTATGGTATATGGAACCTTGCACAAAACACCTTTTTGGATAAGAAAAAGAAAGTTCTATTTGATAATGACTAAACAGAAAAATTCCAGAATGGACACTCAAAGTATACAGGACTTTTTTTCTACAGCACAGCAAGAAATGTAGTTCAAGTGACTCCTGCCAATACTTGTGTTATACTTACGTTTTACTCTTGTGAGTGTATTTTTATTTACCTAGACTTAAGATTGGCTTCTGCTGACTTGCCGGAGACTGTAGTAGTAGTAAAGCTATTCCAATTATGACTGGTTCAACAGGAAAATCCTAAAAAAAAGTAAAGAGTTGAAGAAGTTTCCAGAGCCAAGGCTTTATAACATGTATCCAGGAAGAGTAAATTTAACATGAAATATTATAAACCTATCGTACAAAATTATTTACAGTAAGCCTGCTGTATTAAAGGAAGAACTATTGAAGGCCACAGCAGTCACATATAAATTCAAAATGTTATATCTGGCCAAAAAGCAATAAACTATAAACCAAATTAATTCAGAGGAAAAACTTGTAGTCTTCAAAACAGTCAATCTTTGCAAACCACTGAACACTACCTGAAATACTTAAGAGTATTTCATTTCTGGAAAGTAGCTCAATTGTCTGCTTACCTAATACAGACATGATTCATCTATACAACTTACATAATAAATTATACTTAACAAATTTTAATAAATCTTGTTATTATAATAAAAGAAACAGTACCAGAGAAGCAGAGATTATTTTTAAATTACAGTAATTTATTAAGTATATTTAAATATAGCAAAGCAATAATGATAGAAACTTAAAGTCATTAATTTTACCAAGTAAAATGAAATGAAAAAGAAAAAAGGGATATGTACATTAAGTTCTTATAAATAAAATGCAAGTGGCATAAGATAGTACTTGAAGTTTCTAAATAAAGAAAATTATAATGTATTACGGAACTAAAGAAGAAAGGCCCAGCACACTTTGCTAAAATTATTTCATTCTGAAATTTACAGAAGTGCCTGCAGAGCAGAAATACCTATGAATCATGAGGACAGGCAAAAAATTAAAATTAAAAAAAACACAAAAATTAAAAAAAGAAAATGTGAGATAGACTCGTGTTAAACACTAGAGAGAAAACAACTTAGTCTGACACACAGAAGTTACAATTTTGGAAATGCTATCAACTCTGGGACAAATTAATAAATGCATATCTACATCTTAGTTATACCATCTGAAAGTGAAATTAAACTGCAAAATCTTCTAACGTGCTCATTTATGGACTTTTAACAACTAGCAAAAGAAGAAAATGTATGGATTTTTTTTTTTTTTTTTTTTTTTGCGGTTTGCGGGCCTCTCACTGTTGTGGCCTCTCCCGTTGCGGAGCACAGGCTCCGGACGCGCAGTCTCAGCGGCCATGGGTCACGGGCCTAGCTGCTCCGCGGCACGTGGGATCCTCCCGGACTGGGGCACAAACCTGTGTCCCCTGCATCGGCAGGCGGACTCTCAACCATTGCGCCACCAGGGAAGCCCTGTATGGATTTTTTTAATGGAATATATTCCAATTTGTGTCTTGGGGCCTATACGTTTTTGAAATATAGTTGAGAATAATGAAGCAACAGTTATCTATTTGAGGACAACAAATGCATTTTGAAACCAATATATTTCCAGTATACACCATCACACCATTCTTTCCCAGTTTGCTCAATTGCATTTAAATTCTGCATGTTCATTTAAAAAAAAAAAAACCAACCAAATAAGCAAAACTCAGCAAGGTCATTTACATTTCAAATTTACTAGCTACCAAGAGGATCAGAGACAAATCAAAGTATTACTTGTACTAACGCTATCATTGGAAAGCCTTTTTCACACAGGCTATCACTGGAAGGGCCACAAAGTAGCTTCTCAGGGTTCTGAAATGCACTAGAAGCATTTTAAAGGAATGCAACTTAAAGGTATGAAGGCATAAATGAAAATGACATCCTCCAGGAAGAGTGAGACTGGCCTGTTCAGATCAGAGGGTGAAAGGAAAAGAACTAAGGATCAAGACACCAAAAATAAGGAAAAGTAATGGTAAATGATTAAACTAGATGATCTTAAATTGCTTACAATTCTGAGAGGTTACAAGTCTTTTGTGTGATTGACTGATTTTTAATGAATACCTGAGAATGGTATCATTTAATGAGCTCTTTTAATAAAAGCTTGTGTTGGACATCTCGTGTGCTACTTCAAATACTACAGCTATTGCCGTAGTGACTCTTGCTTCCTGTCCCAGGCCACTGAGAGATCCAGAAGTACAAGGAAGTTAAAGCCCCATAGGCTTGACAAATTGGCAATAGAAGCCCAGGGACAAATGCTTCCCCCTTTATTCTGGATTCTTCTGGCAGGTTCTGAGACATATTCCATAATACTTCTCAGCATATTCTGTGACATCGAGCAACTGATTGCTTATAGCAGTGGCCAACTTCATAATACTTGCATTGTCTCTCTCATATTTCACTCTTCGTGTCTCTCTCCCACCTGCTTCCTGAGACCACACCTGCAAATGAACTCCTATTGCATAAGCCTTTGCATTTGTGGAAACCCAGGTTCTGCTTTTGCCTTTAGGGAAACTTAAGGCCTACTTCTGGGGGAACCAAGGCTAACTTAGAGCCTATCTGAAGAAGTAAAGAAATGCCTTTATACTGGACCACAGATGTCACAGGAGTCTTAATGACAGCAAGCCCTTGGAGTCCATACTACATCAGAGGTACATCAGAGGTATGTGAAGCAGACACAACAAAGATGGCAGCCCAGCTCACACAATCGCATGTCATGGCTTTTCTACCTACACTGTCCTCTGCTCAGAGTTGACTGATCCAAGCTGGGCCAATCAGATCATTTTTCTTAGGAATCTGACAACGTAAACTGAGATACACAGTGAAGGAAGGTGGGTGGGATTGAATCATCTGATAGCAATGTGTTAGGGAACAGGGGTCCCCAGCCTTACTAAAGCTGGGATGTATAGCGCTCTTCACTTCGAGAGCTACCTAGTCTCCTTACAATCAGTATCATTTTCTGTTAAGAGTACATATTTTTCGGGACTTCCCTGGTGGCACAGTGGTTAAGAATCCACCTGCCAGTGCAAGGGACACGGGTTCCATCCCTGGTCCAGGAAGATCCCACATGCTGTGGAGCAACTAAGCCTGTGCGCCACAACTACTGAGCCCGCGTGCCACGACTACTGAAGCCCACACGCCTAGAGCCCATGCTCTGCAACAAGAGAAGCCACTGCAATGAGAAGCCCGTGCACTGCAACGAAGTGTAGCTCCCGCTCACTGCAACTAGAGAAAACCCACATGCAGCAACAAAGACCTAATGTAGCCAAAAAATAAAAAGTAAATAAATAAATAAATTTATAGAAAAAAATAGTACATATATTTTGCTTGAAATGGAAAGCACCTTAAGTTATCCTTTAAATAAGCTAAAAATAGTTCAACTAAGACCAAATACACTGAAACTAAAGTAGCCTAAGAAATACATCCATTTTCAGTGTACAATGAAATAAATCCAATATAAAAGCAGAAAAAGAACAAAGGGGAAAAGAAAAGTTAATGTAATATTTGAATTGAATATCTAGCTGATAAACTCAGTGATATAGGAATACAGGTATAGCCTCTAAATAAGATTGATTTATTCTACTTCATTTTGTTTCAAATTAAAGGGTATATAGACCTAAAGGATATATGTTTGCAAATTAATTTTCCTAGGCTTTTTTTTACACCTCAGAAACACTGGGACAGAGTTGGGGGACAGGAAATTTCATAACACAAGTATTTTAACAGTTCTACATATTTTTTACTTACTTCTAAAATTGTTAAAATATTGGGCAGAAGGAAGACACAATATAAATATGACCTTCTCCCACAGATACCATTTCATTGCTCAAAATAAAAGTATTCTGTAATTCTACATTAAAATCAATAATATTTTTGGGACTTCCCTGGTGGTGCAGTGGTTAAGAATCCGCCTGCCAATGCAGGGGGCATGGGTTCAATCCCTGGTCCAGGAATATCTCACATGCTGCAGAGGAACTAAGCTCATGCGCCACAACTACTGAGCCTGAGCTCTAGAGCCGGCGCACCGCAACTATTGAAGTCCACGCGCCTAGAGCCCGTGCTCCCCAGCAAGAGAAGCCACCGCAATGAGAAGGCCTCACACCGCAACGAAGAGCAGCCCCTGCTCACCACAACTAGAGAAAGCCTTCACACAGCAACAAAGACCCAACACAGCCAAAAATAAAAATAAATAATATTTTTAAAGTTGGACTCAAGAGCCAACTTAAAAAGATTCCTACTGGACAAAAACAGGACAATTTGAATTTTAATGCAGACATTATCTGTAAGAAATTGAATTGCATCAAATATGTTTAAATCTATAAGTTCACAATACTTTTAGAAATTAGTAAGTAAAGGGAAAGAGTCAAGCATTTATCCTAACTTTTCTATATAAACTCTACCACTGGATAACCAAATAGTAGATAGAAACAAATACTTTTTTAATAGAAGTATTCCAGCTAATAAATGAAGAAGAATAGATAGAATTAGAACATCATTTCTTTAACGCCTAATGAATTAATGGAGCTACGCACTGAGCATCAACAGCAACCAACATCATAAAAAGAAGAGCAACATATATTATGTGCTTCTTGATGAAAGAACACACCATTCCCTGTGGTCTTAGAAATGAAAAACAAAACAGAACAAAAACCTGAATCTGATCAAGCCTCTATAGCCAACTACCTATTAACTGGGAAACATGTCCAAGTGAGCCACAAGGTTCAATCAGCAGATTTCAAGATGTACAAAACTCCATAGCTCACATAAGCCAGGTTTTTCCATATGTAAACAAACTGCCAGTAAGAAAAGAGGTAGGGAAAGGAATGGAAGGAGACCATCTTTAGTGTAAAAGATACCTAAAAGATAGATCACACATGCACACACCAAAACTGTATTATGATATGAACAGATACACACATAGGCAGTAAAACTATAGAGAAACGTAAACAAGCCACTACTATAGAAGTCAGGATAGTCAGGGGAGAAAGGAGGTTGTGATTAGGACCGGGCTCCTGGAAAACTTCTGGGGTGGCCAGAAAAGTTCTGTTTCTTGCTCTGTTTGATGCTTACAAGGATGTTTGCCGTACATGCAAAAAAAAAAAAATTATGAAAATTATTTGAGGGTACTAGTTTAAAATGCAGATGCTTGGGCCCCACACAGCCCTGCTAATTCAATACTTCTAGGGGTAGGCCCTAGGCATTTGCTTTTTTTTTTTTAGAATCAATTTTATTTATTTATTTAGGTTTTGTTGGGTCTTCATTGCTGCGTACGGACTTTCTAGTTGCAGCAAGCAGGGCCTACTCTTTGTTGCAGTGAGCAGACTTCTCATTGCAGTGGTTTCTCTTGTTGCAGAGCACGGGCTCTAGCCGCGCGGGCCTCAGTAGTTATGGTGCACGGGCTTAATTACTCCGCGGCATGTGGGATCTTCCCGGACCAGGACTCAAACCAGTGTTCCCTGCATTGGCAGGAGGATTCTAAACCACTGCGCCACCAGGGAAGTCCTGCATTTTTAATGAAATCTGCCTAGTGATTTTTATGCACTCTAGTCTGAACAATTTGACTGGAATATAAACGTCACAGATCTCATCTGTTTCACCTAACTGCTACAGCAAAGTGTTCGCTGTAAAAAACTGTCTACTACTCACATAAATCTACACAAACACAAAGGAACATTATGGGATTTACCTGTTAAGTACATTACATTTACAGTTAAGACAGGCAATTCCAAGTAATTTAACTAATATTTTCTATATATTATTTATCTATAAATATTATATATCCATATTTTCTATATATTTTTGTATTATTAGTAAAATAATATATATCAATATATTATCTATTAGCGCTATATCTAATAGGTATAACTATATATAATTGATATAAATAAACATCTGAATAGGAATGACATTATTTTATTATATTAATTATATAATTTATAACATATATATTACCATATATTACATGTTACTATATATTACTATTATATCTAATAGATAATATGTGTATTATATTTTTAATATTACTATATATATTACTATTATACTAGATAATATATACAATATTAATATAACACAAATATATCATTATATAATATTATATATAAAGTCCCAACATCCATGAAACCATGCTAGTCACAAAACTGACAAAAGATTACTTGAGCCTTCCTCGGCTCCCACCTCCTACCAAAATCTACACTCACTTTCTCTGTTTCCTCAGTTACCATTCACTCCCTTATTCCAATTTGGTTCCTATCACCATCACTCTGCTGAAACTGCTTCCTTTAACATGAACAATAAATTTCTACTTGCTGGATCCTAAGGGGACTTTCTATCCCGTACTTAAATCCTCTCCCCAGGACACTGTTGACCATTCCCCTTTTTGAGATATTCCTTCCCCTGATTTTCATGTCTGAGACAGATGACATGGGACCGAGTATCTCAAAAGGGGGAATGGTCATCTGTCTCTTCTGCTTGTTATACAATCCTTCTAGCTGTACTTTCTCAGACTTCTCTTTATCAGTACACTACAAATATTTACAGCCCCTGGAATTCTATCCCAAGCCCTGTCATGAAGTCCATGGTTAAAACTTCCACCCCAAAGTAGAAATCTATTTACAAGTCTCTACCTTTAGCCTAGGCTTCTATCCTGAATTCTAAAACCATATATCCATCTATGACCCATGCATACCTCAAACCAAGCATATCTAAAACTAAATTTATCATCTTCCCTTCAGCATCGGCTACCATTTCTCAAGTGAACGGCACCATCCAGTTGCCCAAAATAGAAAGCTGAGACTCTACCGAGGACCTTCTCCTTGACCATGTTATCAACCACAAAGACCTAATGATTTAATGTCCTATATTTCTCTTTTCCTGCTCTAATTTCCCTAATTAGCCCCTGCCATGGACTGAGATCCCCCCCTTACCAAAATACATACGTTGAAGCCCTAAGTGCCAACTGACTGTATTTGGGGTAAGGAAGTAATTAGTTAAATGAGATCATAAGGGTGGGGCCTTAAAACAAAAGGATTAGTGTTCTTATAAGAAGCAGCAATAGAGACCTCATCCTTGCTCTCTCTCTGCTTTGTGACGACACAGTGAGAGAGCAGCCTTCTTCAAGCCAGGAAGAGCGAGAGCCCTTACTAGGAATCAAATTGGCCAGCACCCTCATCTTGGACTTCCTAGTCTTCAGAACTGTGAGAAATAAATTTCTGTTGTTTAAGCCACTCAGCCTGTGATATTTTGTTAAGGCAGCCCTAGCAATCTAAGACATCCCTCCTCACTTCCTGCCCTATTAGTGTCGCTCTGCTCTAAACCCTCCTCCACGCTCCCACCAGAATGATCTTCCACACACAAAAACATCAGGGTACCTCTTTGCTGAAAGGTCTTCCATAGCATGCCACTGCCTAGAAGATAAGATGTAAGCTCATTTGTGTGGTATGGAAGACCCTTCACGGTAGGCCCAGCCTTATCTCTTACACCTTAATCCTTTGGCAACACTCAACACTTTTTTTCTGAACAAGCCATGCCTGCCTGCTCGCTCATGTTTCTGTGCCGGGGCACATGCTGTTCCAGCAGCTGGAATGCCTTCTCAGCCTCTGGTTTGTACCAAGCAAACTCCTACTCAGACTTCCTCAAATCTGAACTCATGCCCTACCTCCCTTAAATTGTGCTCCCATGGTACTTTAAATATACCCCCATACAAGCAATTTACCTTATTGTACTACTATTATTTATTTGCATGTTTGTAAGCCCCTTGAGGTCACAGAATGGCCTTTTCATCTAAGTACAAGTGGCCCTTGAATAACACATGGGTTTGAACTGCACAGGTCCACTTGTACATGGATTTTTGTCGATAGATATGTACTACAGTACTACACAATCAGCGGTTGGTTGAATCAATGGATGCAGAACTCCAGATAGGGAGAGCCGACTGTAAAGTTATACGTGTATTTTCCACTGAGTGGAGGATTGGCGCCCCTAACTCCTAAGTTGTTCAAGGGTCAACTGAATTCTTCTATAGAGTGTGGCATATAAGTGTTCAATACTTGTGTTCTACATGAATAAATGAAAAAAATACCACAGTGGTAAACCCTTAACTGATGCTCCAAAGAGTATTTAATGACTCATTTTTATAATAAATGATAGTAGTACTATTGATGCATTACTAGTATGATCTAATAGTATTAGATCAAAACACCTTTGATATGCAAGAAAGTAAGAGAGCACACCCACCCTGCTACTAAAAGACCTACTTAAGTGATAACTGACATTAAAACTTCTTACAATCCTTACCTCCTTCAGAAGTTCAACACTGTGCTCTAAAAGGTGAATTAAAGATGAGCATTCCCCAGTTATGTTTAAGCTGACTTCACAGACACACAGCAGCTGAAGGGTCATCTGGATAAGCTGAATTTTCCAGAAAACAGGATGACGCAAAAGGCTTAAATATACTTCTTCGATAAACAGCATCACTTCTGTTGTCTGTATCAAATCTCTCATCTGTTTGAGAAACAATCTTGTGATATTAAAATAATACACAAACAAAAGGATAATTTTAGCTTATATAAGAAGCTTTACCAATAAAATTTTTTTCCTCTAAACCTATAAAGACTTAAAAGGGATGAAGAAATTTATGTAACTCAGAGAGAGTTAAACTGTACAACTCTGCTTTCTCCTTTTGTCACTAACCAAAACACAATTTGCTACTGTTTTTGTTACTGCTGGCTGGCACAAATTCTTTTCATTTATTTTTCTAACTACTCTGAGTGCAGATTTTTAAAGGCAAATTACATGACAGTACCATCATGTTGAAGGAAATTAATTAAAGTTGGTTCTGAGTTCTCCAAATGGACTCTCCTTTCTATAATTTCAACATAGCTACCTGGAAGGAAAGGGTTGGCGTGTTATTCTAATGCACTGCTAAGCCCTTCATCTGAACGAAATTTGCTCAGACAACCTTAACTGAGAGCATCATTTCCACACTTGGCAGATGCAGTGAAAGACGACATTCAAATGGTAGTGTCTTCTCAGCTGGCTAATGTATTAGATAGGAAGGACTTGGGTGCTCTTGAAAATCCCAATTCAATTCAAACCCAGCTGTTCTGATCAAAATTCTGGAGTTAGTATTAAGGATATGGTCCTGCTCACAGACACACTGGCATTTCCCAGAGATTACAAACAATGAACCATCTGCTTCAATCAGGAGCCTTGTGTCTGTTAAATTCATCAAGAGGAAAGCCTACAGTTAACCAGCTGTACCTTTCACCAGTCGTTACCACCATAATAACCCAAAATGACTATAAGTTATACACAGAGAGAGAAGTTAATTCCGAACAAACAAGAAGAAAAAAAACTATTAAAAGATCAAGGGGAGGAGACAGCAGAGAATACTTAAGTTATAAGAAATAACTTAGTTCAGTAGCTAAATTATTTCATTCTTTTGCAAATATACAATGGCAAAGGCAAAAGGCCACCAAGAAAGGAATTTAAAACAAAGTAAAGCCCCATGTTTATTTGACAATATATTTCCTTGAGTGCATTTTTTTGTACATACTTGAAATTTTCCGTAATAAAAAAAATTTTTGAAAGACAACCTCAGCAACTTAGCATTAAAGGCTCTCTAATCTTTAACATTACCAAAATTCTTAACAAGAATACTTTGTAAGTAATGGTTTCTCTTTATGTAGAAATAGAACATGTGCAATGAATAATATGTGAGATGACAAAAGTCACAATTAAAAAGAACTACTGGGACCAAAGTCAACAGTGAAGTTCAAGGCAGGTGAAGTCCAAAAAAAGACAATTCCATAAATACAAAATGGAAGAACAATTGGAGTGAGAAGAAAAAGAAACAGGAGTTTCACTGACCATCATCTCATTGACCTATGGGTCAACAGGGTTGACAGATATTTCTCAGGAAAAAAATTTTTAATTAACATGATGGTATTGAAATGCTCAGTATGGATCAGACCACATCTATACTACTGTATTCAGCTCTAAGAAGAACATTTCATAGAGACACATTCTCAACACCAATAAACTAGAGAATTCCTTGCAAATAACAGTGAAAAGTCAAAACCATTTCATGTGGAGAAGTAAAGAAACTGATGAAGAAAAGAAAGGAGGGAGGGAGGGAGTAAAGGATGAAAGGGAAGAAAAGGAAGGAAGAGAGAAACAACACAAGATAGGATGCAGATGGGCTTTTTAAAAAGCTTATTTTGCTTTGTTCTGAGAAGAAGGGGGACTAATGGGTAATCTTAGGAAAATGCAGGTCAATTAGAAGTACTTGCTAAAAAAAAATAATAATAAATGGTTGCCCTGCAAAATAGCATGCTTCCTATCACTAAAATATTTAATTAGTCGTGGGATGGTTGTCTCTCAGAGAGGATAAGAAGTGCCTATAACCCGTGGGAAAATGGATGACATTGCCACTAAGACCCCTCCCAACTCTCAAATTCTTCATTCCAATAAAGCTGTTTTGTTAAGTTATTAAATGTATTTATGTCACTAGTCCCATTAGTTCCAAATGACGGATCTCTTTTTTCCTCACCTATCTTGACTATATTAACAAGCCACAGATTTCCAGAAATACTGCACAGAGCACACTTATAGAAGTATTTAGGCTTGTCAATACAGGTTGATGACGATGAAGGCAAACACCTACCAAAGAGCACAGAACAGGGTAATGCAAGCATCGTATGGAAAAACTGTACGCTAGTTCAAGACATCCGCCTATACATTGCTTTGTTGCCCACACAAAACAAAAGCTTTGGAAAAGCCACAGGAGAATTCACTTGAATTAACTTTTCTCTGCCTTGATTATAGGAAAGCCTATTTATGAGCCGTAAAAGAGTCACTCTAGTGACTCCTTGCTAACACAAACTTAAAACAGGTCATCTGTGACCTCAAGTGATCACCTTGAAAAATAATCACAGATTCCCTCCATCAGCTAAGCAGCATGGTGTTCAGATTCTAGGCAAACAACAAACCTAGATGGTGGGATGGGATAAATGAATCACTACACCCAAATCACAACAAGCTGGCAACTGGAATTTTTTTTAAATCTGTAGTTATAGAGGTAGCTCAAATTTACCTCTCCCCTGAATTCCCTAAGCATTTTATCCATACCTCTGTATGGATAAAATACTTCATCCATCTACTTTGAATTATACAAATATATATACTTGTTTTAGCTCTCTTACTAGACTGTGGTCTTCCCAAGAACAGGAGCCATCAGGGTCACCACATACACTGTAAGGGGACTTGTGAAAACTGGAATCTAGCCAGCATTCAGCTGGTCAAGCCCTGTGTCCCTAGGGCTGCATCTGCCCAGAGAGATGCCTTTTTTCCAAACTTACACAAAAAGGACATTTTTTTTCCTTATAACCCTCTTAGTCTCCAGCACAAGGAAAAACTCAATGCAAAATTATTTTCCCTGAGAAGTCTTTCTTATAGATTTCATTCCTAGTAATCCTAAAATGGACTATGTTGGTTTATATTTCTGCGAATTTAGTTAACATTGTATATATTAAAGTGAAATCTAGATTTGTTTCCTTCATCACCTCCAAAACCCTGCAAGCATTTCTAGAGCTGTTTGCCAGATCACATGGGCTCTATTTTATGTACAAAAATAACAATCACCACTTACTAATGCTGGTGCTATATTAGTGAAGGAGGAGGAAAGGCCTTACCTGCAAACATGGAACCATGTCGCAACACAGTTGTAGCATCTGTTGTTCCAATATTGATGGTTCTTCTTTGTCACAAAGAACCCGGGGGTGAACTAAGACTTTGAGCAGAGCTAGCCGGAGTTTAGCATATTCTTGTAACTGGGATGGTTCACAATACAGATACCATAGAAACGGTGCCATTATTTGGATACATGAAACTTCTGACCTGCAAGTAAGCCATGGAATGCATAAGCCAGTAACTGAGTTAAACAGGGTACCAAGCAAGTAAGTGTCAAACATCAACTTAGAGTTCATGACATATCATAAACTATGATACCATTGAGTGTATCTTTTTTTCATGACTCTTCTAGTCCACCATGACCCACCTAAACCCATGCCAAACAGTTCTTTGTACACTGGGGAGAATGACTCAACACCTGGAGCCTACAAGCCTGATGCCCAGGACTAAGACGGCCTCTACTTGCACACTAGAATAGCATCTACATCTCCAGGACCAGTCTTTGGTGAACATCAGAATCATCTGAGAACCTTTTTAGAATTATAGACGTTAGGATCCATTTTTCCAGGAGTATGCATGCATTTTTGGAAAAACTCGACAGGTAAGGTCCTATGTAAAACAAAGACATACAGACATCCCAAGAAGATGATGATAACAGTTAACATTTACTTGTCAACTTGTTAGCACTCAGAGTGTGCAAGTTACTGCACTTTATGCCTTTCAACTCAATCAATCCTCACCACAACCCTATGAAATAAAAATATTATTATCCCATTATGCAGATACAGAAACTGAGGCAGAGAGGGATAAAGTAATTTGTCAAGTCCCTCCTCTTAAGTTCTTCCCACTCAGAGGAGGAAGACTTTACATATGTTTCGGATCTATTTAGATTACAATACATCCCAATAACTCCAAGTCCAAAGACACTAAAATGCCAGAATGACCTTTCAGATATAAAAATTTGATCATGTCATTAATCAGCTTGAAAAAACTTATGCTTAAGATAAAGTACTTAGCCCAATTCACAAACCCTTCATAATTTGGCCTCTTTCTAGTCTCATTTCTTGCTTTTCTCCACTCTCCACTGAACTACACTAAACTTCTTTCAGATCTCTAATCAAGCCATCTGGGCTTTCTTCTCACCTGCTGTTCCATCTACCTATAATACTCTCCCCTTTCTCCCTAATTTCTATCATTTTTCCATTCTCCCTTTAAAATGACTTCCTGAGGGCCTTCCCTGATACCTAGCCTTGGTCAGATCCCCATTATGTGCTTGCACAGGATAATGACTTTATTGTCATTATTTATTTAATATCTCCATCCCCTGACAGACTATAAGCCAATGAGGGCATGAACCATGGATTTCTGTTTAATGCTGTATCACAAATAACTGTACACACTAGGCCCTCAAAGAGATGCTCAATCATTAAATTAATCGATTCATTTACACTAAGTTATAGAGTGGATTTACAATTAGCATGCATCGATTAAGTATCACAATTTTAATATTTTTCATATTGATTATACACAAGTTATTACTAGATAAGATACAAAGATGAACCAGGCAATATCTATCCTTAAGAAGCATATAGTCTAACAGGGACAATCAGCTCTGTTTCTGGACTAGAGAATAGAAAGTGAAAACTGCTAAAAGAAAGGTATAAAGTGCAATACTTATTGGAGGAAATGGCATTTGAGTTATGCCTGACAACATAATTTTATACTACTATACATCCCACAGCAATGTGATTTCAAAACACCATTAACATTAATAAAAATTAAAAAGTTACCAAATTGATAAGATTTAATCTATTCATTTATTTGCTTGACAAAATTTCTGAGTTCCTACAGTATACCATTCACTCTTCTATGTGCTAGAAATCAAGCAAGAAACAAAAACAGATGAAATCCATGCTCTGATGAAATCCATGCTCACAATCTGGAGGGATTTTTTTTTTTTTCATGAGCACAAACACACAATCCATAAAAAACAAAAAGACTTATGAGTTTCATAATTATGAAACACATGGCTTCATCACACTACCCGCTTTAGGAAACTAAAAGAACTTTCATAGATTAAGCAAGTAGACAATGTATGTATGGGTTAGAATATGGAGCCGAAAAGAGATTTAAGAAACATTGTTCCTCCATCTCTCGCTAATAATGTACTCCCCAAAGAATAAATACTAGCCAGGTGTCAAAAACATCCATGAATAGCTTATCAGTTTTCTCCTACTTTGAAATGCTGAAGGTGAAATGCAAGGTTCATACAAAGAAATATATTTCCAAGATGCTGTTAATATTTGACATCAGGAGCATAATGTTGAGCTTTCCTAGAACAATATACTTTTTAAAAATCTCTGTGGCTTAATCTGTCCTGATTTTAGATTTTGCATTTCCTATGTGGTATCTGATGATCTACTATCACTGCAGTGGGGTATGCAATTAACAGGGCTTAAGGAGAAAAGGGAAATAATAAAACAACCTGAAATCCCAAAGTGATTAAGAATGTTTAAAAATGCAACCAATTGTGCATGTATCTACACACAAGGCTTTCATATATGTTCACCAAGGATGGAGAAGCAGTGGGAAAAGACTTGTAATGAAAATCAAAACACTGAGCCTTTGGGCCCAACTCTGCCACTAGCCATCTGACCTTGAACAAGTCATTTAATGTTGCTCTCCTTAGTTCCCTCATCTGAAAAACTATGTGTTAGACTAGATAATCTTGAAGTATCCAGCCCTAAAGACCTTGACATCATTGTCAATTCACCCAATTCTCGGTTCTATAATGGTGAAGTCTTAACACCACAGGCCTTCTACAAATCAGTGCAGAATTTAACTGGAGAAACATGCCCCCAAAAATGTAGCACGAAGATACACTGCTATTTCAAGACATCTGTTGATACATTCTATTAAAAGTGAACCCATACATGTAGGCTAGCACCTTTCTACTCTACCACCTCCAGCGAGGTTTCTTCCCACATTTGTAATACAGTTTGTAATACAGCTATATTCTTTGTGTGACTTGATAGCTCATTTCTTTTTTCATTCCATTTCTGGGATATATATATATACATACACACACACACACACACATATATTTGCATACATTAAAGTTCACTTTTTGTGCTGTAAAATTCTATGGGTATTGATAAATGCATAGTGTCATGTATCCACCATTACAATGTCATATGAAATACTTTTACTGCCTTAAAAATCCTCTATACTTCACCTTTTTAACCCTACCTCCCTCCCCTCAACAAACCCCTGGAAAGTACTAATCTGTTTGCCACTCTATAGTTTTACATTTTCCAGAATGTTATATAAATGGAATTATACAGCATGTAGACTTTTCAAAAAAAAAAAAAAGTGAACCCAGCTACTCTAATCAACAATTCCTAACACAGAAAGAGCTAGAATACAAGCTACTGTCACATTTTGCCTCCTTCCTATAGTTGTGAATCACTATTTATATTCTTATTAAATTACCAAACTTCCTTCATTACCTTCTAAATGACAAAGTAAAAACTACTAAGTTAACTTACTCTAAAATTAAACCTCAAGAAACTAACAGTCTGCTGAAAATGCAAGCAGAGTGATCAATTTCATCCTGCAAAGAACAGTCTCATAGTGCAAAAGTAGAAATGAGACAACTGTAATTATTCTTTGCAAATAAATATAAAATAATTTGAAACTTCTATAAAGCTCTAGATAGTATACTCTAACACTCCAGAATTCAAATGAAAGGAATAAGTCAATGAAAGCTTATCCATAAGTAAACCAAACTCAATTAATAATCTCTTCTCCTTATGACTATCTGGACATATATCATTAGAAGAACTACTTTCAAATTCCAATATAATAATCTTTTGAAATGAAACAACCAAAAAGTAAGTTAATTATTTGCTGACTAACTAAACCACTGGAAAAGAGAGATATTGTAAGGATTACCCTAAAAACAAGCTAACAACAAATATGGCACATCAGCAGCAACATGTTTTTTTGCTGCGGAGCACAGGCTCCGGACGCGCAGGCTCAGCGGCCATGGCACACGGGCCCAGCCGCTCCGCGGCACGTGGGATCCTCCCAGACCGGGGCACGAACCCGTGTCCCCTGCATCAGCAGGTGGACTCCCAACCACTGTGCCACCAGGGAAGCCCAGCAATATCTTTTATAAAGTACCCCAATCTATTTAACAAGAGAAACTTCATTAAACAAATGTTTATAAATTTGTTATTTTTGCTTTCTGACATGGATGAACAAAGACTTTTTTAGTAAACATTAATATCTTACCTTCGAAAATGCAGTCCTAGGTGAGGGAAGAGAGGATGATAATAATGTTTATTTTAAGGTATTCATTCAATTGTTACATGGACTTTTATCACTGGCAGATGATTACAAGTTTCCCTATATCTCTTTAAAACTTCCTGTAGCAGTATATCCTGCCTGGAAATTCCATCTAAAATTGAAGTTATAGACTCCGAAATAATGTTCTAATACACTGTATGTATAGGACACTCTAAGACCTTCAAGAGCTAGAACACATGAACGTGGCTAGTGTGGTAAATGTAACTCAGGCACTGGATTACATGGGACAATGGTACCATCCCATCATGACCTTGTGTGACATACTAAGTATACAGTGATATAATATTTTAGGAGGCACTCTACAACCCACTGCCTGGGCCCCACCAATCTGTGGGCCTCATGTGTATACATATATAAATTCAACATTTATAAAGCACCCAAAAATGTGCCAGGCATTATTAATATGAAGAATATTGAGACACAGTCCCTGTCCTCAAGAAAGTAAGAAAGTTTCACAGTTAATGGAGGAGAATAATTATAAGACCATACAGTAAGTATAATGATGTCAGAAATCACAACTGAAGTTACTAAGGGAGCATGTAAAAGAGACACCTAATTCAGCGTGTGGTAAGTACACACTTCCTAGGAGAGACAATACCTAAGCAGAGATTTTTTTGATTTTTTTTTAGTTTTTTGGCCACACCACACAGCATGTGGGATCTTAATTCCCCGACCAGGAATCAAACCCGTGCCCCTGCAGTGGAAGCGTGGAGTCTTAACCTCTGGACCACCAGGCAAGTCCCTAAACAGAGATTTAAAATACAGAAATTAATCAAGAAAGGGCTAGGGTATTAGTCAGAAAAAGCACAGAGGCGAGGAAACAGCACTGTTTCCTGTGTGGAACCAAAGCAAGTCGGTGTATTGCTGAAATACATAATTCATAAATTATGAGATAAAGATAGGAGAAAATAAAATTGGTGAAACAGATCATACACAGAGCCTAGCATGACATAATAGATTTCGTCCTGTAGCCCAGGGATTTTCCAACTATTTCAGAGACCAAACTATTGTTTTCCATAAGATATCAACACATAAAAAAACAGTCTATAAGAAAAAGAGCTGAAG